>NC_040230.1:10040239-10343269 GCF_001444195.1 Xiphophorus couchianus
CAGACAGACACAAGGTAGGGAGTCAGATGTCGGAAAATCCATGAAGCAAAAAGAGAGGCCGACTTTAAATAAGACAACAAACACATTTATATTTTCCGTGATCTTCCTGTTTAGGTAATAAAAGTAAAAGTAACACTTTGTAAAGCAACTTCTATTGTATTAATATGATTTCAGCCTTTTTACATTTGGTCCCTTTAAAACCACCAGGTGGTATTTTATGTGCCAGACCAACACAAAATGTTATTTATTCTGAAAAATACAGAAATTGACATATATAGATTTCAAAATGTAATAAAACAATGAATAAATAAGGTAAGTGAGGCATGTATTTATATTCAGTATCTGAGAATCAACACTATATATTGCTGTAATTTCAGCTGCAATACATTGTGAGAATATCTCACTTTGCACACATACAGTACATCATATTCAATGAATTAGAATAAAGGTCCCAATGAGTCTCGTTTGTTAGATTAAATGTGCCTTTTCAAAAATAGATATGTATAAGAATAATACATAATAATAATATGTAGAGAAGGATATTTTGTCCATTCTTTTCACTTCTCCAACTGAGAGATTTAACTTTCTTTCATGTGAATCACTTACTATCTTCCTCATTGTGTGTGGTTATATAATAAATGTGGGGATAAGAATCTAATTAAAAAAAATGCTTCACTTATATTAATTTTACAGGAATTTTTAAGCATATCAAAAACTTCTTAAAGTTTAAAATTTAATTTCTTAAAGTGATTAAAGAGGCAATGACGCTCATACTTAGCCATATATTCTAAACCCTATTGTTGAAGTAAAACATCTGACTAGTGCAGAAGTAAAACTAATACGTTCACTGATCCAAACTGCATTTAAATATTTGGAAAAGTCAGAGAAGCACTTCATATGCGTGAATGTATTCTCTTACCTGCAGTGTACGTGGCAGAGCTGTATCCCAGCTTGTTGCCAACCATGCAGGTGAAGTGACCACAAATGGGATTCATGGTTACAATCAGCATGTCTCCATCCTTGGAGACTTTTCCCACCTGCTGGGTGATGGCAGCTCTCTCGTGCAGCCAGCTAAAGCTGGGGTCTGTCCCCCACGCCTCGTGGCAAACCAGCAAGGAGTGAGACATGTTGATGCTGACGGAGACATGATGAACTGCCTCTGCACAGACACAGAAACTGTGATGAGGTCAAAAATGATGACAGGCAAATAGGTAAAACTGAGAAATAGATGGAAACAAGAGGTATGAAGTGCTCTGCTGTGGGTTTCTATCTGCTATAGAGCAGGAATAATGGTACACGCTGTCAAAGAGGGTCCAAGACAAAGAACCTTGAAAGACATTTAATGCTGTCAGGAGAGACTGGCTCAGATTCAAAGCCAATAATGAGATCAGAGAGGGAGGTATTAAGTCTGAAAATGGGATGAAGGGAAAACTGAAAGCTGGAAAGCTACAGTGAGAGAGGAGTCATCTGGAGAGACACAAACAAAAAGGAGAAACAGGAGAACAAAGCCTTTGAGAAATTTAATTTCAAGTGTTACATTTTTAAATGAGACATTCACTTTCAGAAGAACACAACTAATTCTGGTTTGAAGTTAAGGAAAATTCACAGCACTATTGAGTCTGCTGAATGTAAAACTAGAAAGTCCAAATTATTACTTCAACTGCTTTTATGCAAAAGTACAAGAAACTGTTGCACTTTAATGGCTTCAGCATATGCTGACCTTTCTGAAGACAGTGAAAATGTGATGCACTCCCATAAAAGACTGTAGCCACTGACTGTGCAAAATGAAGTAATCTACAGGCTTTAAATGGCAAATAACAGATAGACCAGAAAATCAAATTTGGGACAATGACATTTTCTTTCAGTTTTGTCAGAAAGACTAATTGTATTTAATAGGCTAGGTTGCATTCATGTGAAAACTTTATTTGAAGCTTCTTTGAATTTGCTGGTGAAGATCATTATTCATTTGTTTCACATTTAGAGAATAAATGTGTTTTGACATGTGAAACACATTTGGAAAAATGTTTTAGGCGTGGCAACAAGAATGTAAACACATGGGAATGTTAGAGTTACATGAAATAAGTGGAAAATTGTTTCACATGTGAAAAGTTTTCTTTCATTCACATGTGAATTGTTGTCTTCACTATGATACATGTGACCTTATGTGAATTGTATGTATTTAGTTAAATATGGGATGCAAACCTATAATCATATTTTTTTTTAAACCCTATTGACACTTTTTGTTAATGTAAAGCCAACACACATAGTATTTGTTTTAAAAAAGGAAGGTAACTTGGACAAATTCAGTGCAACAAGGTGACTATAAAGCATAATTAATGTCTTCTAAATGTCGCGTATCATTCTGTACCGTATTCCCTGACGATGCAGCGTCCGGTGGCATTGGCTCCTGAGCGATCTATCACAGTCACTGAGTACTCTCCGCTGTCTTCTGTGCTGTATCTGTTCATCTCAAGTGTCGTCTCCTGCTGCTTCAAACTCACTTGTACATTTGGCCTTCCACCAGAACACTTTGGGCTTTTGGCAGGACACGTAGCCAGCGTCACTTTGGTCCGATCATGTCCAGTTTCAGGCTCCCGTGTCCACGTTATCATGGAAATCTCTTCCCTGAGATTCTTCTCGATCCGAGCTGTGAGAACCAGCTTGGAGCCTGGGATTATGTGGACAGGCTGCTCATTCAGGATGTGAACTGACATGCACCAAAACCTACCTGGCACTGAGAACAAGAAGGGGGGATATGTTTCTGCAAGCTCTTTTTTTGTCTGTTTTTCTTATTACATGGAGAGTAACATTCACAAAAAACATATCATGAAGCAGTGAATCGATCTTTATGCTACAAATATGCATGGATGCAAGGCATATACTGTCTGTCACATAATGTCAGGCGATGATTTATGGTGCATGTCATCCATGTGCAATCTGATAGCCATCAGCATCCTGATGTCTGTGTCAAATCCTGTTAAGACTGCATGCATGCACTACAAGAGCTATTAATCATTTGTCTTAACCTGATCATTAGACTATGGAGGACATGTAAATAACAGAACTGAGGTTACTAATGCAAGAGGTAGCTAGCAAGAAGTCTTCCGTTTACGTAAGAGTGCAGAATCTAAAGTTTTCCAACTTCTGTTTTCTCCGATGATGATAAAAGTACTCTGCTGCCACATCATGCAGAGAGACTTTCAAAAAGTATCTTAGTTTCCCTCCTTAAGTTCAATCAAAATAATACGGATGATTATTAGAGCAAAAACAGTCTTACACAACAGAAGAAGTGGCAAAACTTTCCAGCATTGGAGACACTGCAGATCCATAACACCTGCTGGTGCTGAAAGAAAGCAGAGAGAGAGGAATTTGTCCAAAACCTCAACAGGAACAGCAGTAGCTCGCCATTTTCTCTCTACTCAGGCAGCAGGGGAGCCAAAACAGCAAAAATAATAACATCACCTCCAGAGAAAATATAATAACAATTAAGGCAGTGTTCACCACCATAACAAGTGGAATACAAATGCTCAGTACATGCTTCTTTTTCCTCCCTGAATTTTATTCTGTTTTTTTTTGTGTGTGTGAGGAATCCAAAGAAGTGCAGCACAAAAATTAGGAGCTGGAACAAAACAGAGACCATTCTGCTGCCAAAAAAATTCATTTAAAATAGAAAGTGAAAACACATGAACCCCTGAAGCACAGTGAGCACCAAAACACAGGGAGGGAAAACACTGATAACGGCTCAGGAACACAACCTGCATCCCATTAAATACATCCAAGAATTTTCTCCTGTCGTTTACAGAGAATTTAACCCAACAAAACCAGCAAGAGAAGGATTCACCTTACCAATGGAAAGATGAGGCGAACAGTACCGCAGAGGTTTTCACTCTGTGTTCTCAGAGTGTTTAAGAGGAACACGGTTCAGACTGAAAATAGATTTATGGCCCCAAATGAAGCACCTCCAGAGCGCTTTCGGTTACATAATAAGGGATGATTTCTCTCAAAAACAGAGAAAAAGAAACCTCTTGTCTTTGCTGGCTTGTTTGCTGTCCAGTCAGTGTGTGTTTTGCAGCCGTCTCTGGTTTTAAATCTGCTTCCTTCCTCTTTATACCCCACCCCAGTGTTTCTGTACATCCAGTCCTTCCTTCTTCTTTTTTGTAGATTTTATAACCAAACTTTCAACAGTAAAAAAAAAAAAATCCCCCTTCCACTCCCTCTCCTACTCTCTCTGCTCTGCTCCCCAACATTCAGTCCTTCAACAATGCAGCATGTTCAGCTCCGGACATTCATGAAACTTGTGTTGTAATTTTTGTAAACAGAGATAAAATGTGAAAGTAATCTTTGGATGGGGAAAAGACAAAGTGATCTTTGTACTCTGGACCTCTTATTCTTCACAAAACGTTTATGGCTGCAGACACAGTACATTGTCTTTATATTGTAAAGCAGAAGCCATAGAGGACATGATTTATTCTATTCATATTTCTTCCTATTATTGTTACTGAAAAATATCTTCAGGCATGCAAAGGGAAATGCCTACAGTTTTGTTCTCTGGGAAAAGTTTAGGGGAACCACACAAAAACTGACATTTGATTTCATTTTATTGCAACACTTTAACTTGTGAGCTTTACAACAGCAACCAAACTAGCTTGATTACCCAGCTATGCATATATTTTACACATCCAAAGCATAAAGTATTCAGAAATTTATGCAAATGCTCCTCTCCTTAGGAGGGACAACCTGCAGCTTAGATAAAAATGATGTAAAAGTGGTCATAAATCCCTCAGCATTTTACATATGATTTATGAATAATCACAGTAATCACAGCTGTGGCTCCCACAGAGCTCTTTGTCCACAGAGGAGTGTAGTTAGCAGGAATTATCCAGTGGGTGGCACTAATCTAACAGATAAAGGACATAATCTCTTTTGGTCTTTATACAAGCAGATATCACAAATATGAAAGGAGAATCAAAATGCTAATTAAGCAATGTTAAATTTTTGGTTCACACAAACACATCATGGTAGAAGTGAGTGGGAAAGATTAACATAAATATAGAAATAACAAGTAGAAAGGTTATCATAAATATAGATTCCAGATTCCTGAAGACCAGAAGTTAGTAGTTGTGGGTATTGTGCACCAAGTGGGAGGCACTGTCAAAATTTCTTTAGCCTAATTACCAGAAATCTCTATTTTCGCTTCCATTCTCTCTAAGAGAAAAAGATAATATCCTTGAGGAAACACCAGTCCAGTGCCAGATTGAACCAGTATATTTTCAAACTGGTAGGTGAAATCCTAATTATAGTGCTAACTGTAATTGGAGTCTCTACAGTGACACATAGAAACCAAGAATGAGTCATCCTAGGAGTTTGGCTTGGAGGATTTTCAGCCATTTGGAACAATTCCAGGGTTACTGCCACCCAGCTTTGAATCAGATATGCTCAGCCCTGAGATGCAGGGACCTACTACGTGGAAGTGGTCAGCACCGCTTTCTCTTGCCTGACCTAAAACTCCAGATCAATACAACTGAAGTGCTTTGATGAGAGATAAAGAAGTGCAGTTCTCCAAGAACAGCTTTATTTTGTATTAGCTTAGAAAACTTGAGTAACGTCTTCCTTAATTTGATCAATCTGTCTTTTATTCTTGTTAATGCTACTTTAATTATTTAGTTTTTGCAACTCTTGTTTAAAGAGTAAATGTTAGAAATCAGCTTTGTAAAAAAATGAGAGCAAGAGACAAAGCAGAAGTGGTTTTCACAACATCAGAAAAACATGTGATTATGATAGTTTTGCTGAATCATGGAGTGTCAAAAACAATTACTACTAACCTAAATTCTCCAGTTTTCTTTATTTTCCAAAATTACAGTGCCCTGAACTTTTTTTCTGAGCATCTCCACCACTAGAGATATACATCTGGAGTGGGTATTGAGGGCATTTAGCATCCATCCAACTTACCAGATGTATTCTTGCATTGCATTGTGTGATTGCAGGGTACTGTACCTGCAACAAATCAGTCCACTGCATTGAAATATTGCAAATACTGACAATGCGACGACAATTGCAAATAGATTTTTTTATGCAGCTATAAAAGGAAGCAATCATTTCTAACAGGAATATGGAAGAGCAAAGAGGGAAAAGAGGATTTGTTGAGTGCTGGCCACATGCTGGCCTAGTTACTCGCTCTTGTTTCCATGTTATATTTGAGATTTTTTCTGAGGAATACTTGAGCCGGAGTTCATGCAGGGTGAGGATGTGCAGTAAAGACCAAAAAACTTTTATTACAAGCTCTGTTTGTGTCCCTACTCAACCACGATGGACTGTAGAGATTTCTTGAATGCTATGAAAAATAAAACTGTGTCATTAGTACTTCTCCTTGTATGTATGGATACACTGCATGTGGCTACTTCTGTCAAGTAATGTCAGTGGATGATTTATGGTGCATGTCAGCCATGCGCAAAGTGATAGCCATCAGCTCACATCAGCATCCTGAAGTCGGTGTCAAAGTATGCTAAGCTTGTGTGGAAGGACCAAGAGGGCTATTAATCATTTGTCTTAACTCAATCGGTGAACTATGAAGGAAGTGTAAATAATGCAAGGGTGATTATTAATGCAGGAGGCAGTTTACCAAGAGTCTGAAACATCTCTGAAACTTACAAAACTATTTAGTAACAGAATATAAAAGAAAATCTTTCAATACATCTTACAATGGCATCAACGATATCAGAGAAAGCACACAACAAAATAAAATGAAACTTATGGCTAACTAGACATGAGTTTTTGTTGCTGAGTCAACTAGTCTGAACATATTTTCTAAAACAGTAAACCTTACAATAGGTTTCAAATGAGAAGGTGGGAAAGGTCAAGTCAAACATTTAAATACAAACATTAAATAATAAAAGTTAATGAAGTCTAGAAATGGAAAGATTTGAGAGACAGTGATAATACTAACACCTGTCTTTTTTTATTGTTCATTCTTAATTACAAACATGCTTTATTTCATTTGATGGTTGAGTGGCTGGTTTGGCAAGTCAGTCAGAGAATAAGAAACAACAAAGCACATTCAAAGTTTGAAGCAGAAAGCTTTTATTCATTTATTTTATAAAAATACATACATCTTGTTTTCTAATTATGCAAAAAGTATGAGACATTCGGCTTTGTGGATGCTTTCTCCAAGATTGAATTTAGCTTTTCTACAACAGCATCACAGGTTGTCTTAACAATATAGACCTGGTTACTAAAAATACCATGGTTCAAATCTGGATGATCAGTCAGAAATAAAACCGTCTGAAAACCGTCAACACTCAATTAAAGCAGAAATATTTTTTATGTAACTTAAAATTCAACAGCAAATCTAGAAGAATTTCCCGATATTTCTTGTTTGTTACCTGATCATTGACATATTTGAATCAAGAAAAGAAAGATTTTTCCTAAATAATAAAAACAAATTCACATTGAAACCTCATGGAAACTGATTTGAAAATGGTTTTAATAGCTAATAAAACTTAAGCGCACCGTCTGTTAACTGCAGGGATATCCCAGGAATGCTGTCACTTTCAGTTATCTAAATGTGTCCTGGCCCTTTAAGACACAGGTGTGACTCGGCGGTGACCCGTGAAGCAGACACAGGAAGTTGTCACATTAGGAAGCAAGCTATACATTTGAAGCCGTGTCGGTGTAAAAACAACATGAGGGAAGGACGAAAGCATTTTGGTAAGGGTTATATAACCATTTATAGGCTCGTCTAAATTGTAAAGACGCTGTTTGTGTTGTGTTCAAAGCAAAGAGAAATTTCTGATTAGATATCTCTAATAGCATTTTGTGATGAAATGACTGCTAAACCTTTTAAAACGCAAACTTTTGCATTTAAGGTAGTTTTGTTTGTTATTTGACCACAGACCGGCCTGACTGACGACATGAAACGCTGGCTCTCCATCGGTCTGTCTCTGGCAGGTAAAAATCATTTGCTGCACCTGTTTCTTCTCTTCTTCCTGTTGTATCCATCAAATACCCATACTGTCGCTGAGTAGTTTCGGTAGAGTGTTTACAGTGGAACCCCCTCCCCCCCCCGAACAAGTGAGGGTTGGACCGCTGAAATATTCCAGGCACGTAAATAAAACCTGCGCGGCTACATTCTTATCTGTGAACCAACCAGTGATGGACGTGATGCCTTTAGAGGGTCAATTACTGGTTCTAAAATCCATTTTCAACGTAGATATATGTCATTATCGATTTGCAGGAAAACAATAGGTAATTTAAAATAAGATGTACAGACATTTTAAAACACAGTAATTACTACTTGTACTTGGTAAGTTGCCAAGGTCAATTAATCATATACAGAAAGAACTCAAACAAGTCATTTAGTTCTCTTGATTTTCTCCAACTTTCACAATGATTGGCTCTCTTAGGTATTCCCTGGAAATGATGTACTAAAAGCTTTAAACTAATTCAATATTGTATTGCAGTAGTGTAAATTATTACTGTGGAAAGTTTGATATAAAACATATTTCTATTCTAACTCACAATTTTTCATTGGGAGAAAAAGATCCCACATTATGGAATATTTGTTTAAACAAAATCATACTACAGTCATTTCACTTTTACATAAGTTATATGTCTTAAGACTGAAGCACACTTGGAGAAGGACCTTTATTTATTTATTTATTTTTTATTTTGCACAATCAGTCGAGATCAGGGGTCTCATACTCTCTTCATCTCATATTGTTGGTCTGCTGCTTAAATTAGATCTTGTACTTTATGTTTGTGATAGTAGACATGTCTTCATTCTATTTGGAGAACATATTAGTCAAATAGAGGTACCCCAGTCCTCAAGGCCTTCGGGCCTGCAACTTTTATGTTGCTCTGATTGATATTATTTCTTCTAAAAATCGACACCTAATTTCCCCACTTCAAGAGCATGTTCTCTTGTCAAAGGCTTGGTTAAATGGTGGATAGTCGTGCTGGGATGAAAATCAACACCTCTATACTTCAAACCATGGTACTGACCAAAAAAAAGGTACAGTACTTTCTCTGAGTTGAGGATGAGGACCTGGTTCAAGTAGAGGAGTTTATCATAGAGTCTTGTGGATGAATGAGGGAAAAAATACAGCAGGAGGTTAGTGAATTGTGAATTGTTAGGCCATCTGCAGGAATGTGAGAACTGAATGGAAAATCCCCGAATAAAAAAACAAAGTGATGTTAAATTAAGACAGAAAAAGAGCTAACTACTTTTCAGCTACATCTCTAAGCTCTGTAAGTTAAAATTGTGCCACCTTAGGTGTCTGTTTATTAATAAATAATTATTCAACATGAGAAATGGGTGTTAAGAAATAATTAAAGTTTACAGAATTTTGCTAAAATACTTGCTACACGCATAAAACCATTCTTTCTCCCTAATGTGTAAAACAAATGGGAGCATTTTACTGTTTTGTGCATTAAATTAAATCTAAGCTCATCTTAAGAAAATTAATTGTACTGAAATTTTTAGACAAGTGGTGCATTAGTAAGGATTAGGGAAATGATCAGGAGAAATTATTAGGAGGGAAATAAACTGCCTTCAACCAAAGTAGTAGTATTATATTTTAACTGCATTGTGCATTGAACCAAGAAAACGCAATCCCCCCCCCCCCCCCCCCAAAAGTATAATATCGACAAATATAAATTTTTAAGTGTCTGTAGCAGTGAGATGAGCAAAGAAAATTATCTCTAGGAATGTAAATTATATTTTAATTTGTTTATTAGCTAAGGGCTGTTGTTCATGCATGACAGATAATAATTGAAATAATCATTAGCAACATTTTCAAATGATTAAATACACATTTGGCGGTTGTCTAAAGATCCCACGAAACAGCCATCCAAGCAGAAATGTCTACAAAATTGAATTTTCCTTCTAAATCTTTGCTGTGCCTCTGATACGTGGTTTTCTGGATGAATCAGAGACATAAACCTTTAGACAAACACAAAAACAATTGTTCAAGCTGAAGAGATCGATTGTCAGGTTAAAATTTCACTCTCTTTGGATCAACACAGAAAAACCTGAAGCTCAGCAACAAAATATCAAATTGTTTCTTTCTGTGATATAAAGTCTGCTTTATTGTCATCAACAGCAGTTGGCAACCTGGCCTACAACCTAAGGGTTATATTTTAAGTTAGATTAAAAATGCACATATATTTTTTTCTTAATTTTACCCAACTCTTAATCAGTCTTCTGGTATTTGTGACAAGATTGCCAACAGCCCTTGAACGCAGCAATAAACTGCTGCATCACTCATGGGTGTTGTTCTCATGACTCATTAGTCTTTGAAAATGCAACAAAAGGTTGAAGCATTTAACCCTTTTGTTTATAACTAACTCAAGTAACTGAGGCTGCTGTATTTTGTTTCTCCTTTAAAGATTGTGCAATAAAGGTCCAGTGAGACCGATCATGTGGTTTAGTGGACAGAGGTCTCTTAGATGGTTTTATGTGCCAGTAAAAAGGGACCACTGATTCAGGTGACTCTTTCCAGCCTGAACATGTGATATTGTACAATAATAAATCCTTAAGATACATAAAATGTATTCAGTTTATTGTTTCACAGAACATTATCCCCTAAACATTTACAAACTGTTTAAAATACCTTGCAAAAGGATTCATATCTCTGAAACCTTTTCACATTTTTACTTGCATATATTTACTGAGATTTTATATAGTGGAACAACACAAAAAGTACATAATTTCAATTTAAAGGCAAAGGAAAGATGGTTTTTAACTAAAGCTGAAATCTAAAACATGGCATGCCTTTGATTTTCCATGAGTCAGTTCTCTGCAGCTACTGCGGGAAGACGGTTTGGATGCGTCTCTCTACCACCTCTGCACTTCAAGTGACTGAAAAATAGGTCAATCTCAGACAAACTGAATTGTCAAGAAAACTGCTATGAGGTTGAGATCTATCCAGGTACACACAGAAAAAGGTGCATGAAGGCCTGAAGGAAATAAAGCAATCTTGTGTTTTGATTTATAATGATTGAGTGTTTTGATAATGATTAAGTTGAACATGGATGAATACAATAGGTAAAATGACTGTATGTAAGTAATTACTGAATGATTCTGAAGTATACGAATCATGATCTGTAATAACATGACGACAATGAAATGATTAAGGTTTGATGATTTATAATAAGTTAATGAGGTGATTAATGCTTATGATTAATGCTTAATGGAAATCAGCACATAAGTTTTTAATATTTGACTGTGTTTAAAAGTGAATCAGAGAAAAGCACATAGTTTTTAATGTTAAAAGGAGAAGGGGAAAAAAGGAGAAGGGAAACTTGTGAGTTCCTGCTGTCGCAAGCAGTTCTGAACAGATGGCCAGACGCACAGGATGGGTGGGGTGGTATGGTTGGCTAAGAACAACACGCTGAGGAAAGGGCGGTACTTTCCATCCCAGCCGGCAGACAGGAGGGGCCGAAACCACGTAAACTAACACTCCCCATACACATATATGGCAAAGAACTGTATATAAGCAGACGGAAAAGGAGAAGTTCTTGTTCTTTGTCTGCGGCACCGAAGTAGAGCTAACAGAAGAAGCAGATCAAGGAAACAACAGTAGACCACACCCTGGAGCCACGGGAGAAAGCTGAAGCTTCTTGCCGCCAAAGGGAGACAAGTTCCAATCGTCCAACCCGGATTCCTGATTCGATCGTCGGTCTTACCTCAACCCAAACATTGCAACAGACTTGGAGAAAGGACAAAGGTCCCGGAGGGATAAAAGAGTTGGGTTTTCAAAAGCAATTGAACCCTCTCTACTTTGCTTCCATTCTAAAGAGGATTTTTTCACACAAAGGATAAAGACTCAGACCAAGGTTTTCGGACGTTCCTGTTGCCAAAGATCCATCACCAACTGGGTATGAGTTGAATTCGCTTCCTAAAAAGCTATCTCAGAATCTGCGACATAGGTTAGGGAAAGAGACAGGAGGGCATGATTATACATGTTGATCTTATTACACTGCTCTTGACTTGTATACAATTGATTATTGATTTGTACGTCACATACCCCTGCTTAAGCTTGCTTAATAAATTCTTACTCCAAAATTCTAATGAAGTTGGTGGACATTGAAATTAATTGAGTCATTTAATCATTTTTCAGTTCTTTTAATAAAGGTAAAACTAAGGTACATGGTTCTAGTGAAAAGGAGGCTTCATAATTTCCTTTGGTGAGAGTAAAATAATGACCCAGGGACTTACATCCAGGTCACTAAATTTAATCTAGCCGGTTCCAAGAGCAAGTTATATTTTAGAAAGCGAGCTACCGTTAACAGGAGTGGTTATTGGAATTACGCAGCTGTGAGGGCTACTCAGCTGACTGTTTCTTAACTGAAAAGGGTCGTAACTTCTGGATTGGAGGTAGTTAGAGCTAGACGAATCGCTTTCGACACCAGTTTAAATAGATTATCTCTTATAGATCTCTTTTAGGGTAATACCCAGGTCTTAGAGATTTTCCGGACCTGTTAGACAGAGAACTGGTCAGTAGTCAGTCCCGGAGGGTTGTGATGAAGTGGGCGGGGCTAGCTATTGCAGGATAACGGACATGGCGCCCAACGTGGGGCGGAGCCAAGTAGGCGGGCCCTAATAAACCAAGTCAGTAAAAACAGAAGTGTGATTCTGAATAGCTCACTTGGATGGTTAACTCTGAGGGAATAGAGTTAACGGTGACTGATAAGGCCGTCGGTCACAACCCTTGCAGTAACTGTATAGCATGCAGGTGAGGGAAAGCTTCTACTGAGGATAAGTGATAGTATCCAGACAGTGAAGCCAGTAGCCAACACAGCCTGGACCCATCCCTACTCAAGAGCGCAAAGAGAGGCTTTGGGGGATAGGCAACTCGAAGACAAAGACAACTATGGATGACGAAGAAAGGGGGGAACTGGATCCCCTGCAAGAGCCAGCAAAGGGACAAGAGGCAAGCAACATCAGCCGGGATGGAGAGAGTCATCAATCCCATCTTTCCCAATCCACATTATCACAATTGCCTGTATCGTTGATATTACTCGGTGATGGATTGGATTCCTGGATTGAGGTAATTAGGAGGGTTTTCTTTGAATCTCACTACACCATCAAAGAGGACATGGCACGGAACTTAATGAAGTACCTGGTGCAGACTCGGATATACTTTTGCACACAGCTTAAACATGGTCACCGACTGGGAGTCGTTAAATGCCCGGTAAAGGTAACCAAGAAATCGGAGATCAGAGAATGGCTGGAATGGTTCGCTGAACTCCTTGAAGGATGGACGATTGGTGAGCTGCGGATGGTCTACAGCCCCTCCGAGAAATATGACAGCCTAGTGAAGACAGCTACATTGGAAGCGGGCATCGAAGGGATCCTGGTGAACCCTCTCGCCAGTGGGGTGCGCAAATACAAAGAATATGCCGAGGTTCTGCAGAGACTTTCGGCCTTCAAAGAGACCCGAGGAAAAGAGCAGGCCCCAGACAAAGCGGAATCGGAGGTGGCTGAGGCCCCCTCTCGACTGCCCAGCAGAGCCACAACACCGACAAACCAGCCGAAGCAAGCTCCGCAGGACCTGATAGACCTGACGGACAACGACGACAACATCCCAGCTCTACCGGGATCATCGCGAAATGACGAAATCCCCTCTGAACAGTCAGGAGAGGAAAATCATGAGGGATCGCTCATCGACGGCTTCACCAAGGAGCAGTTGGAGCAAGCGGCCAGGGACTGGTCCCCTCAACGGGATCTGGGGGTCGGGTTTCATCCCCGAGTCCACAGCACGGAGAGAAGGCAGCCACCGCCACCTACGGAGACTCCAGCGGGCAGCAGTTCCGACGAGGACGAGGAGGAATCGGATGAGGAGCTGTGGGACCCCGGCCGCCCCAAGAAAAAGACCCAGAAATCGGATGTATGGAGGATGGCCCGAAAGCTGGCCAAAATACCATCAGAAACCATCAGCATAAGGCTGCAATCCGGGCTCATAATTTATCAGTTTATTGGAGGAATATGGGACCTTGAAGGTGACGGACTGATTGTGTTCACCAATGACAAATACAAGATCCACAATCGAAAGTTCCGACGCAGCCTTAAAAACCAGGCTGGGAAATATTACAAAAAGGATTCAAAGGTGTTGGAAGCTTCCTGTAGTGTAAAAACTAAAGGAGACGTGGTGATAATGAAGGGATACAGTCTCCCTTACGGTGCCGTAATCCTGGTCCCAATTGATGTGTACAAGAAAGGAGAGAGTCTGGAGGAGTATCGGAAGAAGATGTGGCACGGACTCGAAAGGGGCCTGGTGACTGCCAGCAATGAAAGTATGAGAAGGGTGATGGTGAGCGTGCAGGGACTAAGATCGGCAGATTTGCCAGGAGACACCGCCAGGGCGGTCACAGAAAACGGAGTGGTGAACATAGCCAAGACCAACAGTCATTTCTTTGTGTTCAAAGAGGTGGTGGTGGTGGTTGACCCCCATATGCATCGACTCCGTACGGAGCAAGGTGTACGAATGGCAACTGAAATGGAGGAGCAATGCCGCATCAGCCACCCAGCAAAGGAGATCAAGAAATATCCCTTAAAAATACCCCAGAGTGGAGTTTCAAACACCACCCAGACCGGCACGGCCAAAGTTATGGAGCCACTCAGGATAAGGTTAAGGGAAGCACCGGTCGGGCCAGAGTCCCAGGCCGCAAGATATGTCAAAGAATTCTCATTCGAGGGAAGCAGCAGTGAACTGAGGCAACCCAACACGGACAGAGTCAAGAATGAGCAGCTGACGGTCCAGAGAGAAGTAGGACCGATGAAACCAGCCAAGATTCAACCGCTAAACTCCCCCAGGAGGGAACCTCTTAGACAACAACAGTATGAGGACATCAGCGACTCGGAGGAAGGAGAAGAGCAACAGGAGATCGAACATTCTGAAGAAGAAGAAGAAGAGAGTGAACACGACAGCATCTTCTCCGACCCAAAGCAACCACCGACAGGGCATAAGACACTCCGAACAGGACAGCACCGAGGAAAGAAGAAAGAAATAGAAACCTTTGACATCGAGGGTTCTTCTGAGAGACTGGCGAGAGACGTGACCTGGGGCCCTGTACAGGCTAAAGACGGACGGCGTACGTATGTACCAGAGGTCGGTCAGACAGAGTACCAGATTCCAGCAGGATGGGCCAGCAGGCTGGGAGACAAGGTGCTGCTCGAGGTAGAAGCGACAGTCGGGGAGTGGGCTAACATCCTGATGACACCATCCTGCTCTACCCTGACAGCTCACTATTCCCTGACCACCAACTTCAGGAACGCATACATGGGAATTATGTATGATGTGATGCTGCGACGACTGAAGAAAGCGGCCTACAAGTACTCCAGGGAGACTCGACAGAAGCTGGACGAGGTGTCGGCTGATGAGGAGGAACCTCAGGCGACGTCTTCAGAGCCAGGACCACAGATCCCGCAGAGACCACAAGGGGTGTCAGCCCAGCCACCGGCCACTACTACTGGACAAGATGCATACGCAGAACTAAAGAATCTAAGGCTGGTGATTCGTAGTAAAAACGCAGAAGAAAATAATGAGGAGTATTTGAAAGATGTCTGGCCAACTGTGCTATCTACCACCAACCACGAAGGGGCCAAAAAGTTGTGGCTGACCAGCGTAACTGCAGACCCGATGGTTGGAACAGAGTCAGCACAGAGCAACTATGAGAGATTGGTGTTGGAGGACATGGACGACGAAGAGTCCCAGGTGAAGAGAGCTAGAGGACGGCTGGACAAAGGAAGCCGGTTGGAGCCGCTCTGGCATACACTAAAGCAAACCGTTTCTCCCGCGAGGTATGTGAAGGTACTGCGTGAGGTGACAAAGGGACGAAGAGGAGAGATTGTGTTTGTGAAACTACCAGTGAGAAGCACAACCGTGGCCCAGATGGATGTGGCAGTGCAGGGATTCGACCTGGAGCAGCAGTACTACGAGGACAAAAGGAAGAAGGAGGCTAGCCAACCAGCCAAGCCACCTGGAAGGGTCAACATCAGACAGCCATCCAACTTCCAGAACAGGCCGTTCCCGCAGGGCACACAGCCATCCAACTTCCAGGGCCGGCCGTTTCAACAGGGAGCACCACCATCCAATTTCCAAAACCGGCCGTTCCAGCAGAAACCACCAGGACCAAAAGGAAGACCGACCAACCCGCCGGCTTCGCAAAATCAGCCAGGGAAAGGTCAGTTCCTGACGGATGAGGAGTATAGGAAATTAAGCCCAGAACAAAGGACGGCCCTCCGTGAGTCCCGTAAAGCCGGGACCGGAGGGTCACCAAAGTAATGGCGTCCAGGTCGCGGGTCATTTTAGAAAATGCCTACTGGGAAGGGGACGAAATCTACGCCAAAGTGGAGGGAGTACCCTACCTGGTGGACACCGGAGCGGAGGTGTCTATGACCCGCAAAGACCTAGAAACAGCAGGACACCTGAAGGTTCAGTTTGCTAATGGGAAAATAGAAGAAATGCCATACGGGACGTGGAAAGGAGTAGTGTGGGTGAAAGGTCCTTACAATCTACTCACAGTAAAAGACTTAGATGAACTCAGTAAAAAGAAAGGCACACATCGCCGACTAGAGCGAAGGCTGACGAGCTTGAAAGCAAGGTTGGTGAAAGTCGGCCCGACCCAAACCGGATCCGGGCAGCAGGACTGGTACAAACCGATTGACATACCAACGGTGACAGAACAGAAGCTCGCAGAGAGTGACTTCTCCCCGGCTGGGAAAGAGAAGCTGCGTGAGATCATCGTTACAGCGCAAGTGGCACGGTTCAAGAACGATTGTGGGGATTTGGGTCCAAAGTTTGTTCATCACATCGAAGGTGGGGTTCATCCACCTGTTCGGCAGTACCCGCTGAATCCGGGAGCAGTCGAGGAGATGGACAAGATAGTGAAGGAGCTGAGCGCCATGGAAATCATCAGAGAGGAGCTCAACCCGATCACCAACAGCCCCATCCAGGCGGTGAAGAAACCTGAATCGGCTGGAGGGGGTTGGAGACCAGTTATCAACTTCAAGGCCCTGAATCGGAGAACAATAGCAAACCGAGCCAGTCTAATCAATCCCCAAGGAGCGCTGAAAACTCTTCGAGTCAAGAAGTTCAAGTCATGCATCGACCTAGCCAATGGATTTTTCTCTCTACGCCTCGCCAGACAATCGCAAGGTAAAACTGCATTCACCCACAAAGGCAAGAGCTATGTGTGGCAAAGGTTACCCCAGGGATACAAGAACTCCCCAAACGTGTTCCAGTCAGCAGTGATGGAAGTACTGGGGGACGTAGGTGCAACTGTGTACATTGATGATGTCTTTATTGCTGATGACACAGAAGAAGAACACCTACAAAGACTACAAAAAGTGGTAGAAAACCTCACCAAGGCAGGCTTGAAGCTAAACCTCAAGAAATGTCAATTTGGACAGTTCCAAGTGAATTATCTGGGTTTCCAAGTCACGTCGGACTTGGGACTCTCAGATGGGTACAGAGAAAAGCTGATGAACATTCAACCACCTCAGTCAGAGAATGACTTACAGAAAATATTAGGACTATGCAACTACGTCCGGGACCACGTACCCAATTATCAGAAGTATGCCAAGCCTTTGTACAAATGCCTGAGAAAGAGTGAGGAGGACGAAAAGGACGGAAAAAGACCCTGGGTTTGGACAGCAGCGAATCAACAGAACCTAGAAGAATTGAGAAAAGCCATTCAAGCAGCTGTGAGACTGGAGCCAAGAAGTTTGTCAGAAAGACTGGTGGCAGAAATCAGCTGTGAGAATGACGATGCCATGATCAAAGTGAGTAATGAGAATGGAGGCTTGGTTACCCTGTGGAGTTACACCCTGACTTCTGTTGAGAGGAAATATCCGCAGGAGGAGAAAGAGCTAGCGGTGTTAGCTCGTTACTGGGGTGTGCTGAAGGATCTAGCACAAGGACAACCAGTTAAAGTCATCACACAGAGCCAAGTCCATAAGTATCTAAGAAAAGGTACCGTGGAAAGTACTAAAGCAACTAACACACGGTGGGGAAGATGGGAAGACATCCTGCTGGACCCGGAGCTTGAGATTGGGCCAGCACAACCCACCAGTAAGAAGAAACCGCCAGAGACATCTGAGAAGCCAAAACAACCGGAATGGACAATCTACACCGATGGATCCAGAAAGGGGTCCGACCAGTCGGCATACTGGGGATTTATTTTGAAGCAAGACGGCAAAGAAAAATGCCGTCAGAAAGGAAAAACTCCCGGTAGTGCTCAAGCCGGAGAAGTAACGGCCGTACTGGAAGGATTGCTGGAACTGGTGAAAAGGAAAATCAAGAATGCCAGGTTAGTAACCGACAGTTACTACTGCGCTCAAGCCCTTAGAGAAGACTTGGCCATTTGGGAAGAAAATGGTTTCGAGACAGCGAAGGGCAAGCCAGTGGCACACAGAGACTTGTGGAAAAAGATTGCTGAGCTAAAACTACAATTGGAAATAGACGTTGAGCATCAAAAAGCACACACGCATGAGGGAGCTCATTGGCGTGGGAATGATGAAGTGGACTGTTATGTCCAGCAAAGAAAGATCGTCTTCGTCGGTACCGAGAAGTGGGACAGCACTCCCAGAGGACGGGAGGTCCCAGAAGAGTACGTGGTCGAGGTCGTGCGGAGCGTGCATGAGGCCCTTGGACATGCAGGCGTACGACCTACCCGTAAGGAACTGGAGGAGCAGGATCTTTGGATCCCAGTGAAACAAGTCCAACGCGTGCTAAGGGACTGTGAAGTATGTGGACAATACAACGCAGGTCGCCGAGGGCAGCGGATGGAGGGGTTATCCATCAAAAGCACGGTCCCCTGGGGTTCAGTCTGCATGGATGTTGCAGGCCCCATGGGGATAACAGGAAGAAGAGGTGAGAAGTACCTCTTAGTGCTGGTGGATTCTATGTCGGGGTTTGTAACTACAAAAGCAGCCAGGAAAGCAAACGGAAATAGTGTTGTCGGCATGCTGGAACAAGTATGCAGTGCCCTGGGAATCCCGAAAGAGCTGCGCACGGATAATGGGACTCATTTCCGTAATTCACAGGTTGACCAATGGTGCCAGAAGTTTGGAGTAATGCGAGTTTACTCTCCACCCTATACCCCACAAGCTAACGGAGTGGTGGAACGAGCCATAGGGTTAGTGAAAAGCTGGATAGCTAAAAATGCTAACACCAACAGTTGGAGCACACAGGCGGTGGAAATAGGGCAGGCCCTGAACGACAGAAGCAGAGCCGAGAGGCCCGCCCCTGCAATGGAGCTCAACCAACGGCCGTTCACCACGAAGGAAGTGGGGCGGAGCTCCAGCGACAAAAAAGAGAAGCCGACGCCCAGAGTGCCATTCCGAGAGGGACAGCGCGTGTGGGTCAAAGCAAGAGAGCAACCTATAAATGCAGCAGTAAAACCCAAGTTTGAGACCACTGACATCGTCAAGCAAGTACTGGATAGGAACACAGTATTGCTGAAAAGAAAAGGGATTCAAGGAGTTGAGCAGCTCAAGCCAGTTCCTGACTAAAGCGAAACAGAAGCCGGTGAAATGGCCAGTGAATCATGTACCATTCCACCCTATATCGGACTGGCCACCGTGAAAGGGGTGGTTATAACTAGAAGAACACCTTCAGGGATTTGGGCAGGACGAGCCCTGAAGAAATTGGATTGGGCTAAAAAGGGAGTCCTGTCGGAGGAACGAGAGATGCTGATATGGGCAAGAGCTAAAAGTCGCTGTCCGGTTTGCTTAGTAAACAACCCACTCCCCATCACCTGGGAGGGACCGGGCCGCGAAAAACCCAGGAAACAAGGAACCACCGCAGAGATACTACAACATCTCCGCGTCTCTCCGGTTACGGTTTTGAACAACACCATCTGTGGAAACTGCCGGGTAGGTTACCTGCCCCGACTTCAGTTGGAGACCCAATGGAGCTGGCAGAATGAAGAACCAAAAAGCTGTTATTGCGTCTGGGATGGGGACGATCTCCATCACTGTTCTACTTGCGAAGACCAGCTGGGGAGAGGAGAACTGACTTTGACAGGTCAGGCTGAGGGATGGCAGGTGACGAGGTTTTACAGCTTGCTGCGATATTACAGAACATATGGACAAGTACAACCGAATCACGGGAGCCCCATACCGATAATATTACCGGGACCTTCAGCTCCCCCAAACACCCCAGAAGAAGCGGATCCATGGGTGTGGAGGAGGGAAGAAGGGCCCCATGATGTCCTGTGGGATTCTGTTCATGCTGCCTGGCCGTATGAAGCTGCCGGAACATCCCTGTCATTTCCACCCTTGAACACCAGCCACTCCCCTGTGATCTTCCGGGTACATCGGCCTCACGCGTACCAACCATCAGCTGAGGGGCTAAGTGCACTCCCAGATGACACCAGAGACCAAGCCGTTAATGGGGGTTGGACAGGCCCCTGGGAGCTGACCACATGGGCACATCTGATTTTGGAAGTCATCAATGACTGCACAATTCCTGTGGTAGATTTACCGGACGTGCCAAGGGAAGATGGAGTACGCTGCTCAGATATGTATTACTACACCACTGAGGTGGACGGGTGGGGCAGCAATGCGGTAAGACCTAAGGAAAAGTCCTGCCTGTACTGGATAACAGCGGAGTCTCAGTTTCGTGGTGGAGTGTTGCAACACCCGGGAGGCGTGGCCCACAGAGCGGGTACGCCCTCCGATCCTAGCACCTCCTGCCAGATTCAGCTGTCAGTGCGAATGATCACCGTCCCCTTTAAAGGAATCTACTCCGTCGGAGCAGCCATCAAAGTGGTGCCAGACGAGCAGAATTACGCCACCGTGTCCTACACCGAACCGGAGCCTCCTAAGAAGAAATCCAAGACCCACGCCTGGCAGAAGCTCGCTTCAGCATTTCCATGGAGGAAGAAGAACCAAGACTAACGGATAAACCGGAAGGGGGAAAACGAGTCGTCAAGTCCCAACGTCAGTCAAAACCCACAAGACGGAAAGGTACAAAGGTTTTTGTAACTAAAATGTTCAAAGTAGGAGCTGGAGTCTCGTCGGGACTATCAGATAAAGGTCCGTTCCTGAGACTCCCTACTACCTCTATTCTCCTGGATATGCCAAGAGAAGATTTCACTCCTTCCAATCCGCTCACCGAAGCATATTTTCTCAAGTACCTCATATATCTTCGACCCACTGATTTTCAGAACACAAAACAGGTGGGGGAAAGTGAAGAGTACACGTCACCCCCTCCAACGAAGCCACATTTATTCATCCCCACCGCACCGCCTGCTTGGCAAGGACGAGGGTCCAATAACACGGTCCATTATGCATCAATTTCACCTATGTGCCCAAGATCTCTGCCGTGGACTTTTAATACAGTGTATCACAGGGTGCAGGGGATCGAACTACGGATAAGATGGGGTCCCCATTACCTTGAACCACTGCAAGGACTGTATTGTGAAATTTCGCTTAATGACATGATTATTTGGACCACATCACCAAGTATGGCAAAAACCATAGTAAAGAGGGAAATTAATCCAGAATGTTATATATTTAATAACACCAGGCTTCCATTGAAATTGGAAATAGACAGGGTCTACCCCAATCCGCCGCACCAGAGGATTTTTACCCCGTCAACCTGGGGGTACCGCACCAGACTAACTTTGCATGGGCAACCTTTGTACACCTACATCTCAGTACCCGCCCCAATAGGGTACAATCATGAATCTTGGTATGACCAGGCGTTGAAAAACGGCACCGCCCAAGGCCCGTTTCCTCGGCCGCACTATTGGAGGGTGTTCCACTGGAAGTGGGTGTGGAGGGGGTTGGAGCCCGACTTACCCTACCCCTCTCCTATATTTACAGCCTTGCAACAGAGAAGAGCCACCAGACGGGTTGCGAAGAACCCTGCTCACCAAGGCTGTATCAAGGCTTTAAGAAAAATTTGTACAACGCCTGATGCACCGGATCCCAGAGAATCACTAATCTGGCCAGGATGGATGCCATCGGCATGAGGCGCAAGCCTACAGACCAGGGTTGGCTGGACTCAACATCGGATTCGGACAGCTCTACCGACGCTGACGACGACTCGGACACCTCTAACGAACCTCTGCTACGGAAAACGACTACGATAACAGGAAAATCCCTTTGCCTGAAAGGGCTGCTGACGCTTCTTGCTTTGCTATTTGCTGCTGCTGTTCTCGCTACGACCTTCTACTTCATCGGAGTTGGACCGTGGTACCTTACGCATACAAAGGTCACTTATGGACATTCCAAGTATGCCACCTTCAACTGCTGGAATACAAGCACCACGGCTATTTTTGTGCCATGGGACAACGAAACTTCTGCCCAGAATCGAACCGGATTATTCGCCAAAGACAACGGCAAAAAGTATGTGGAACGCCGAGCCTACAAATTGAACGACTCCTCCCTAGACGACCTCTTGAATCGGACCTGGGAGATCTACGCCTATGACTTCCTCGACACAGGAGCACTCTGCTGGATACGGGTTCTACAACGCAAGGAACGACGGACCGTCAGGTGTAACTGGATTCATCCGGATCGAGGATTTCCAGAATGGCATTGCAACATGGCTTGTCGATCACTACTAATGTTGCCGAACCAAGGGTACTGGGATACCGAAGTAGTATACCCGGCCCCGCACAGGTCCTCAGGCTGTCAAACCTGGCTCCCACGAGGGGAGTTTTGGGGTGACTATCACCTAAATTGCAGAGAGGATGCCAACATTACAGAACGACCGCAGGTTAACAGCACCTCCCGAAACGACTTTCTCGATTGGGCAACGAGGCCGCCCCCCAACGACAGTTTGACTAACATCACGGCCTTCCTGATTCGACAAGGTCCAACACGGTTTATGTACCAATCTGACCAGCAATATTGTTATAGGAACCACTTTAGGTGGTTAAGTGCCTGCCTCTGGAACAAGTTCGTCAAATGCAAGGGCCAAAACTACATTGTTACAGCTGTAGAAGAATACCGGTCGGATTTCTGGCACTCTGTACGATCAATACGGACAGAAATTGAAACCTGGCTAAATAACACATTCCCATGGACGTACATAGCCAAAGACCAAACGTTCTTCGAGGGAGACTTCCCCGAAGGAGCGGTTCGCTCTCTTGCTGGGTTAGAGGACTTTCACATTGCCAATTTACGTACACAACCCCTTCCAACTCCTGATGACCTTCTGAGCACTCCTAAAGGCGACTTTGCAAAGATTGACAAATGTGTTGCGCGCAGTATCTTTGACAGCCTTAATAACACTTGCTGGGTGAAAACCCACTCGTCACCACGATGTGACCTCGTACAAACTAGCAAGACCTTCTATTCCACCTGGAGGTATCACTGCCCTGATCCTGACGTCCTTCCGACCGCTAAATGGGCTTTACGGGCCTGGTATGAGGATTATACTCGGAATTGGGACTGGGAATGGTGGGGACTTCAGCAAAAAGAACTTCAAGCCTGGGTTATACCCTGTCTCCGTGAGTCTACCAATTATTGGATCAAATACCAGTACCTCGCCACAGTTTATTCTAAGGACCGCATGATTTGGCCTGGGGTTTTTTGGAGACCTGAAAACTACGTCAACCCCAGACCCTGGCGCATGACTTGTAAAAATAACACGCGACAAGTCCTTGAGTGTGTCATAAGTTTAGCTAGAAGACCCTGCCACGAGGTTCGAGGTTGGGAGAGCTACTGCAAACAACATTATGCCGATGAGTATGACACTCACTCTTCAGAAGTTACTTGGCGCAAAATCAATGGTACATGGCGGAGGGCTATTGTGAGCGGAAAGACCTGTACCGACGCAATCCTAGGTTACCACCTCCAGAAGCGCAAGAGTATTCTGGGTCTGCCAGTTCCCTTCATCCCAAACCCCCTTATAGCCATCGCCGAAGGACATGCTTTCCGAAAGAGTATATGTGATGGGAAAGTAGACCCCGGGTTTGACTGGATTGGACCTAATCTTTTGTATTCCAACCTCACCTGCACAATCTCTAAGGAGATTTGGCAGAAATGTGGCGAGGGAGCGGACCAACACGACTGTTTCTGGTATGAAACTATGGGAGCAACCATCGTGACCGCAATCACCGAGGTTGTCGAAGAGGCTGCTAGTGTGGTGGAAGAAGGCCTCCACATTGTTGAGCAATGGCTGCTAAGTGCGCTGAGTATGCTGTGGCCATACATCCTGGGTCTACTGGGAGTGGCCGTGGCTTTAATCGTCGGCAAAGTCGTCCTGGAGGTGTGGCTGAAAGCACTTTGTCGTTGCAAGAAGAGGGAGTACCAGCCCCTCCCCCCGAAGGAGGAGCCTGCTCCTGCATAAAAGACAGCTGCCGTGTGCCTGCGAGCCATTCAATCCTCGCTGCAGCTGCCGACAACATCGGAACCAAAAGAACCACCATCGGACATCATGGCATCTAACTCTTCAACCAACACATCGAACCCCAACTCACTTTTTGCTCCAATTTACCCTGGCCTGGGTACTCTACTGCCACACTGGTTCCTGGCCCAGGGGACATCCTATGAGGATCTTCGTTGCGCTACAAGGATATGTCAAGCTTATCCTACGACCCATCATCCTCCAGAAGTGGGGGTTAGCTTCATCCCTCTTCGCTTGTTACCTGATGGGCCGTACCCGCATCAACTGGCGCAGGGGCGTTGTGGTCTGTCTATGGCTCGTCACCGATACCACAGCCCTCATAATGGAGTTGGTCCTTGGGGGTCGTCAAGCCACTCGAACCGCCCCACTTAAGATTCTCACAGCTATTCTAGAAGGGCTCTTTGCAGTATCTATCCTCGTCTACTTAGCACGCCAAGCCTTGTCCATCAAAGGTCGGGGCAGGCGCATATGGCTACAAAAGTGGATAGTTCTGGCTCTTTGGGCAACGGTTTGGGGGATCTTGGTGGTCCTCTACTGGCTTCAGGAAACCTCTGACCTAGCCATCGTGGTATGGATGATGACCTACGCTGCAATATTCCATGATTCCGCTCATGTCTATGATTGGGGCGAACCAGCTCCAGATCACGACATTCCGGTTCCTGTGATTAATTCTCCCTGGCTGGCAGCCCAAGCAGGCACACGAGCTTAAACCAGCTACACTCTCTGCTCTCGCTTTTGCATATTCGTTGTGTTATTGTTAATCCGAAACCCTAATCGTGAAGTTACCTAGGTTGCTGTTTCTTCTCAGGCACCAACCTGCTGTGTGGGATGTGGGATCGCCGCAGAGTCCTATGGATTCATATGGGTTGCATCGTCCTCCCGCTGGTGTCACCGTTGCGTGAGCAGCCGTATCACCGATGTAACGGCAATTCTCTGCGCCACAGGGCAAGGAGATTTGCCTTACATAGCGGCCTCCACATCTCGATCCCTGGAACGGGTGCACAAAATAGTGTGGACCTCTGCCTTTGGCCAAGAAGACGACGCCCTTACAACATCTCCAATACGCTCGGGACTCCTGCTGCCCGTCATTCAGAAGTTATGGGAACACCAGCTTACTCGACAATGCCTGCCAACTCTGCACCTTCTCGATGGACGAGTTGTGGCTGTAGGCGAGTACCTTCCACCAGCGTGTCCCGTGTCGCCGGACATGTTTATCGATGTCGGATGCCAAACCAGCAGTGCGACTAACAGAAAAGGTACCCAAACTGAGATTCTCAGTTCATCTCACCAAGCGTGCCAGACAGAAGACACCCTCTTCGTGTCATCCCCTTCACCAGATCCGCCTTCCACCGATATGGATTTTCAGGATCTACTGACTGAGTTGGAGGGATACTGTAACAACCCACCAACACTGCCAGACTCTGAGATGGATCTGTCTTCGCTTCTGCAGTCTTCCCTGGAGGGCATTAGCCCTCCCGGATCAGCAGGATCTCCACTTCCTCCACAGTTGGACGCCGAGTGCTGGATTTCTCCGCCGTCCAATCTGACGGAGTATGAGGTTGTGGATACCTGGACTCCATCATCATCTCCGGTTGCCTGCTACGAACAGGACATCTTGACTGCGGATTGCGGTGATGGACTTGACCTCTTTTGACTTAGGACTTTGTGTTTTCTGCGATGCACCGTCCGATCTCAAGGAGGGGGTGTCAAGAAAACTGCTATGAGGTTGAGATCTATCCAGGTACACACAGAAAAAGGTGCATGAAGGCCTGAAGGAAATAAAGCAATCTTGTGTTTTGATTTATAATGATTGAGTGTTTTGATAATGATTAAGTTGAACATGGATGAATACAATAGGTAAAATGACTGTATGTAAGTAATTACTGAATGATTCTGAAGTATACGAATCATGATCTGTAATAACATGACGACAATGAAATGATTAAGGTTTGATGATTTATAATAAGTTAATGAGGTGATTAATGCTTATGATTAATGCTTAATGGAAATCAGCACATAAGTTTTTAATATTTGACTGTGTTTAAAAGTGAATCAGAGAAAAGCACATAGTTTTTAATGTTAAAAGGAGAAGGGGAAAAAAGGAGAAGGGAAACTTGTGAGTTCCTGCTGTCGCAAGCAGTTCTGAACAGATGGCCAGACGCACAGGATGGGTGGGGTGGTATGGTTGGCTAAGAACAACACGCTGAGGAAAGGGCGGTACTTTCCATCCCAGCCGGCAGACAGGAGGGGCCGAAACCACGTAAACTAACACTCCCCATACACATATATGGCAAAGAACTGTATATAAGCAGACGGAAAAGGAGAAGTTCTTGTTCTTTGTCTGCGGCACCGAAGTAGAGCTAACAGAAGAAGCAGATCAAGGAAACAACAGTAGACCACACCCTGGAGCCACGGGAGAAAGCTGAAGCTTCTTGCCGCCAAAGGGAGACAAGTTCCAATCGTCCAACCCGGATTCCTGATTCGATCGTCGGTCTTACCTCAACCCAAACATTGCAACAGACTTGGAGAAAGGACAAAGGTCCCGGAGGGATAAAAGAGTTGGGTTTTCAAAAGCAATTGAACCCTCTCTACTTTGCTTCCATTCTAAAGAGGATTTTTTCACACAAAGGATAAAGACTCAGACCAAGGTTTTCGGACGTTCCTGTTGCCAAAGATCCATCACCAACTGGGTATGAGTTGAATTCGCTTCCTAAAAAGCTATCTCAGAATCTGCGACATAGGTTAGGGAAAGAGACAGGAGGGCATGATTATACATGTTGATCTTATTACACTGCTCTTGACTTGTATACAATTGATTATTGATTTGTACGTCACATACCCCTGCTTAAGCTTGCTTAATAAATTCTTACTCCAAAATTCTAATGAAGTTGGTGGACATTGAAATTAATTGAGTCATTTAATCATTTTTCAGTTCTTTTAATAAAGGTAAAACTAAGGTACATGGTTCTAGTGAAAAGGAGGCTTCATAATTTCCTTTGGTGAGAGTAAAATAATGACCCAGGGACTTACATCCAGGTCACTAAATTTAATCTAGCCGGTTCCAAGAGCAAGTTATATTTTAGAAAGCGAGCTACCGTTAACAGGAGTGGTTATTGGAATTACGCAGCTGTGAGGGCTACTCAGCTGACTGTTTCTTAACTGAAAAGGGTCGTAACTTCTGGATTGGAGGTAGTTAGAGCTAGACGAATCGCTTTCGACACCAGTTTAAATAGATTATCTCTTATAGATCTCTTTTAGGGTAATACCCAGGTCTTAGAGATTTTCCGGACCTGTTAGACAGAGAACTGGTCAGTAGTCAGTCCCGGAGGGTTGTGATGAAGTGGGCGGGGCTAGCTATTGCAGGATAACGGACAGAATAGAAGAGAAGTTTTTCAGTCTTGCCAAAGATTGTAACACAGCTTAGTTCTGGCTGCATATTTAGTCTCTTTGTTCTAGAAGGTGAACTTCTGGCCAAACCTCAAGTCTTTTCCAGCCTCCAACAGGCTTTCTACCAGGATTACCCTGCATTTAGCTCAGTCCATTCACTCAGCTGCACTGTGTCTGCTGAAGAAAAGCATACCAACAGCATGATGCTGTTTCATATCATATTTTAGGATTAAAGACCAGAAGGTGCTGCTTACTAATTGGGTGACTTCTGAAGCAAAATGGTTGCAGTGGTATCAAAGGGACCTAAAAAGTATTGTGCATGTCACAGGTTATCTTTTGTTCCTTTTCTCTCCACTAAAAAATAATGTATTACTTTATACTGACATATCTATTGAATTTTCTGCAAAATACAGACAGCTTTGTCGATGCATTATTAGTTTTGTAAGTAAAAAACTAATATGTTAACTAACTATGTTGCAACGTAGTTGCACTCGGTGTGCTCTTCTCTTGGGTCTGCATGAATTTGCAAACTGAGTTTGGTACTGAAGCTCATTTCAGGCTGCAGGGGCCTGTTTTTTGTCACAACTCCTATGCAAATAAAGTTTGTTTCATCTCTATTTGGCATCAGCATGTGGTGAAAGTCATTTTCAAGCTCTGGCAGAATTTTCAGGCTTATTTTTTCCATCAAATGCCACATTGGCTGTGGCCCAATATACTGTGATCACATTGTGAATTCAACTTGGTACATTTACTTTGCGGGAGTTGTATTTGAAAGTTTTAGCTTTTGATCAAAACACTTGACCGTGCACTCATTGCACTCAAGCCCTTTAACCTCCAGTATTGTTACTGAAGTGCTCTACCGAGCAACATAATGTAAGTGGAACCAAATGGGTGGCAGTGCTACTACCTCTTCACACATGGCATGATGCACATAGGCCAGAAATTTTTTATTTTGTTCTTATCTGTCCAGAACACTTTCTTCACAAGCTTAAAGTGTCCTCAACATGGCTTGTGGTAAGCAAATGGAACTGGTTATCGCTTTCTTCCAACACGTTTGTGGTTGAAGTATGATTTCTTCATTCGCATCTTAATTCTGCTATTAAATATAAAGAAGTACAATGTATTATGCTTAAAAAAAATATTTGCAACATAAGTGACAATTCTCTATCCATTTTCTTGCCAAAGAGGATAGAAAAATCAGCTTGAGGTATAAGTATAAAAATAGAAGCTAGTTGTTTAGCTGGGAATCACAATCCAAACAAACAAGATGGTCAAAGAATGCGGAAGGAAAGATGGCACACCTTTGTGTCTAAAGCTTTCACAATCCAAATTGTGAATTTTCAGCAAAGTAAAAAGATACGTTCAAGTTGTATTAGAAATGTACAAATATATTTTTATGCAATGCTTAACACAAAATTTAAAGCACAATCTTATTACTTTTGTTTAAAACAGAAAAGCAACAATATTCCCATTTTTGCCCATCATCTTAATGCAGTTGTGTTTTCTGTAATATCTATTTGCTATGCTGATTTTGAGGAATAGATGTAATAAAAATATAAAATTAACACCTCAGTAGTAGTTTACATTTTTATACTTTTTTGCACTTCTCCTTTTAAAGACTAACACAGGACAACAAGGTGTTATTAAATGGTTAATTAGTTGACTCTGCATTGTAGCTACCTTGCAGTAAGCTGCTAGATTTTATACAGCGTGAAATAAATAAAGCATGCTGTGTTTCCTGTGAGAGAAATGTTTTGCTGCTTTCTCAGTCAGCTAACCAGCAGTGAGCAACTCAAGGTGGGATAGGGGCAGTGCTGCAGTACACCTGAAACAGCCATAGAAAACTCTGGAGGATGTGACACTCTCTCCTGAATTTCATTGAAAGGATTTTGAAACCATAGGAGTGTTATGATGACATTTTATTTATACCTCAAATGAAGCCAGACCTACTGCTTGTGAAGATGAGTAAAAA
Source organism: Xiphophorus couchianus (assembly GCF_001444195.1). Classification (NCBI taxonomy): domain Eukaryota; kingdom Metazoa; phylum Chordata; class Actinopteri; order Cyprinodontiformes; family Poeciliidae; genus Xiphophorus; species Xiphophorus couchianus. The sequence goes on from NC_040230.1 coordinate 10,069,964, forward strand.
GCTTTAAAAGCATTATTTTGTCATTTCAGAAGGATAATCAGTCAGTATTCTTTAAAACCTAATGTTTAGATGTTCAGTAGAAGAAATAATCCCCACTCAATAACATATCATTTTGCTTGTCTAGCAGACCACATCCAGAATTATAGGTACCTTAGACAATTTTTGTTAAATTAAATGTAACTGGAGCATTTGTTTAAAAATGCATTATTGATTTTTATGTTGATAACTCTTGGAATTTAATTTTAATTTTAATTTTGTTAGTAACCACTTTTTCTGTGTTTTAAATATAACATTATACAGGGGCCCATTTTTCTTAGCTACTCTTCAAAATTGAAAGTACAATAGAACATTTCATATAAACAGAATATTTCATTTACATTTAGCTCCCAATATGTTATTTGAGCAGTTTAGAAGAATTAAAAACTACGACAAGCAAGGTTGGACAAGCATTGAAGCTCACCTCGCCACCATGGACAGCTGCAAAGGTGGTGAAGAAGAGGAAAAATCTGAGAAGTTTACCATTCAAACTGATACTAATTCCACTGTACTGAAAGAATTTTAGTGCAGACTGTGCAACCACACTAAAAATGGTAAATTTATATGTTTAGTCACCGAAGGAAGAATCCCTCATTCACTCTTTCATCCCGTCAGAAGTAATTTAATTACAAATAGAACTTTAATGGTGAAACGGTTTATATATTTCTTAAAGCATGCAAAAGATGGGCTTTGGTACCATTTAATAGGTCCTTTTAAAGGCTGAGTAACCTTTATGTAGCCATCAGTTTGTACTCCATATGGTATTACTTCTGATGTAGCTCCACCTGGTGGTGGTTTTATTATTTACCCAAACAAAAGTCGATGCCAGATCTTTTGTACTTTGTATAATTTTTTAATATAACTTTTTTATTTTTCTTTTAGTTCTCCTTTCTGCCAAAGTCCTGGCACAGAACCCGGTGCCAATCAAATTCATCCCAGCTCTGGTGCAGGTCCAAACAGGCAGTGACATCGTGTTCACAGTGCAGGTTGATGCTGCTGTCTTCTCCATGTCATGGGCTTACCAAACCGGAGCTACTCTGGCTTTGTGGACCCAATCTGGCACTTCTGACAACAGTGTACCTCAGTTCCAAGGCAGACTCTTCATCAGTGCCACCCAGCTTCGAATCAAAGCTGCTCAGCTCAAAGATGCAGGGTTCTACACAGTGGATGTGGCGCCCACCCCTTCCACAGGCTTGGTGAAAAACTCCCAATCCGTGGAGCTGAAGGTGTTTGGTAAGAAATGAAGAAGTGTGTCTGAACACAAATAAAGAAGAGGTGGTGTATGTGAGAAAGTGTATGAGGGAGCAAAGAGAGAAGATGGAGAATAGGAGGGGGTGTGAATTAATCTGGGAGGTTTAATGAAATTAGTGACCCACAGACAGTCAGGTAAGAGTAATGAAAAAGGAGGAGGGGGGGAAGAGAGTAGCTACAGGCTTTATGCCAATTAAAACACATTTGATGTGCAGAACCCTTGCTCTTAGATGTCTAATATCCTCTAAAAGCAGTGCTGAAAGTAGAGACAGTAGATATGTATTTGCATTCATTTATATTCAGTACTGTAATGGAGCCTGAATGGCTGAGTGTCTCTTTATTTCCAGCCCACACTGGAAGGATGATGCACAGTCTTGCTCTCCCCTCTCAGCAATACTAGGATGGACAGGTGACCAAATTATCTGAAGTCTGTTTTTGCTGAAAGGTCATGTTTTTCCAAACCAGTCCTTGAGCCGTACTCTGAACTTCTTGCGTACTCACTTGATGCTCTTTGGAATCAGAGGCTGCTTAAATCCTGAAATATGAAATGCTCCTGCTGAGTCACACTTATGCGGATGCTCTGAGAAAGTAATTAGGGCTGTTTAGTAGTGGCTCTAATGTTTTTGTTTGTTTGCTGTTGCTGCCGCGGTTCCTCTACTCGGTGCTCCGTCCTCTATCCATACGCCCCCTCTTGTCCCCGTCCAATTATTTAACTTAGGCAGTCTGCCAGGAGGCATCTTGGCTACCACCCGCATCGTTTGCCCTCTTATTCACCATCTGTGCTTCTAGCTAAATGCTGTCCCTTCTCAACCCTTTCTTGCTTTGATTACAACAAATTATCCTCTGCAGAAACGGCAAACTGCTCCCTGTTGTTCCATAGCTCCAACTTTTGTAGTGTGCTCTCAGGCTGCAAATCTACATTTACTGTTCTGTTTTGTTGAGCTCTTAGATAAAATGTTTGTGTTTTGTTTGCAGACCCAGTAGCTGGGGTAAGTCTGACTGTCCCTTCAGCTGCAGTGGAGGAGAAAAATGTGTCTCTGAGTTGCACATGGACCAGTGGGACTGAAGTTACGGCACAGTGGAAGAAAGATGACGCAGCCATCACACCCGATTCCAGAATCACCATCTCCGGTGCCTTTTTAGTAATCAACCCAGCCAGACGTGATGATGCCAGGCAGTACTCTTGCACCGCCAGCAACAATGTCAGCGCCCAGACTTCCACAAAGAGCCTCACTGTCTACTGTGAGTTTACACTGACCAAGACAAGAGGCAGCTAGTCTGCTGTGACCACAACAAATGGCAGAGGCTTATCTCCCTATCCACATTGCACTGCACGCTGCGTGCTGAATTACGCCCGGATTGCACAAGACATCCTTCCAGAAGCTCACAGTGTTGCTTCTGGCTTTGTCCTGATCACATCATTAATTCTGATACGATGCTCTTACAGCAGAATATCTCGCTGCCATTCTTATGCAATGCATCATTGTCCTTTTAGATCAGAAAAATTGTCCCCTTAACTAATAGAAAAAAAAGAAAAGGCTCAAAACATTTCGGGTCTGGTAGATGGAAGGCAAATAAAAATTGAGTGTCTTTATTTTACCCTGCGGTGCAAAAAAAATCCTTGAGAGGAATTGGTTGCAGCGAAAATATGTGATTTAACTGATCACGGGGCCTTTTGCTTTCCTGCTGCCTGATTATAGCTTATAAATCTTGAAGTGCAACTAATCATTTTCAACCTCATTTCATTTCTTGTTTTATTTTTTTTTTAAGTAATTGGTCAGTCTATAATTTAACAGTAAAATTGTGAAAAATGTCCTTTACCTGGTTGGTGACACCTTAGAAATGGCTTGGTTTTCAGGCCAACATGATTTACAGTGGTGCCGTCATATTTTACATGGAGAAAAGTGGCCAGTTGTTTAGTAATTCAAAGGTACATTGCAACCTTTAGTGACTATAAGGTTAAAAACATTTGACATCAAGGCAGATCTCATGTCCTGTGTGGATTCTGATTGGAGTTCTGCTTTAGGTTTTTGTATGTGGTACCATAAACCCTCTGAAAATATATTTTAATTCCAGTACTCCAAATTTTAAGTGCCTTGCAAATTTACAAGACACTTGAACTTTTTAAAATGTCACATTGTTTACCACAAATGACATCATGTGACAGTTTAACACTAAAGTAGTGAATAACTTGAAAGTGTAAGTTTGTAGCATTAAACTCTCAATTCTTTGGCATTTATTTGCATTTAGAAACCTTTACTTTGATACTGAAATGAAATCCAGTATAACCATTTCCCTTCATACCTCACTTAATTAGTAGTGTCCACCTTTGAGTTAATTAATATTAAAATAATAAAACACACAGTGTGGAAGAAGGTGGTTTGGTCAACCAAAATGAACCTTTTACATGCAAAGTGGTACATCCAGTGAGAATTGAGCATTGCTCATAATACTACATGCACAATAAAACATAATTTCTTGTAACTAAGTACAGTTCAGTCCTGGAGGAAAGCCTGTGTTGTGGGTATATATAGCTTGAGATTTGAGTGGAAGTTCACTTTCCATCACAAAAACAACCATAAACATAAAGCTAAATGCAGTGATTTAGAACAAAGCATTTTTAATGGATTTTATATGAACACCACACCTTTTTAGATTTTATATTTTTCAGTTTCATTTCATTTCACAATGCACCACTTTCTATTACATAAGATCCCAAGAATCTTATGTGGTAGATAAGATATTAAAGTTTGTGGTTCTGTTGTGATAAAGAGCGAAAAAGGTTTAAAGTGTTAAAACATGAGAAATGTAAACATGCAAATAGTTCTCTTTGTAAAATATTGTTTTTAAGAAAATAAGCTCCCAGCCTTGCTGATAACAGGCTTGTCTAATACATGTTTTACTAATAATAAAAAAAAGTCCTTCTTGGTAGATAGACTTTTGTAACATATTGTGACATACTCTGGTCCTACCTCATGGCTACCATACACCCTGCATTGTGCAAAATTTATTAATTATGCTCAGTTTGTAGACTACACATCAAGTTAAAGAAGTATCTCTGGGACATCTGAAACAAAAGGAAGTGAACGCCTTCAAAAAGATTTAAACACCTGTTTTTGCTTTGTGGACAGCTGCTCACAGACTTATAATGAAAAATACTTTTCTTTCAAGATGAATCTGAGGCATGTCAGACAATGGAAAACATGACAGGATTTGAACAATTTTTGAACACACAACACACAGGACCTGACTGTTTTTAGCAACATAAAACCAAATAGCGTCTTCTGTCTTGGTTCCTTTCCTTAAGCAGTGAGAAGTTTTTTTTTTAAATGGAAATGTTCCCCTTAAATCCCACAGCAAATGCAGTTTTTCAAATTCTGAAACAAAACACAAAACGCCCGTCTCTGGCTCATTAGCTGAGAAAGATCAAAGAGGGTTAACTGCAGTGATTAAGACTAATGAGGTAACTAAAGGCCTTAACTTACACAGTAATTCCCCCTTTAGCAGAACATGTCATTTGTCAATCACTGCTTTTTAAATATCATGTGGTCTTTGAATTATGTCATGTTTGGTAATAAATATTTTGTGATCATAACCGACCAGATGGACCCGACACCCCTGTCCTGACTGTCGACTCCCCCAAAAAATGTGTCGGTGGAGGGGACGTGTCGGTAGGCCAGGCGGTGCGTCTCACCTGTACATCTACCTCACTGCCCTCTGCCACATTCTCATGGGAACGTAATGGACAGCCCATCTCATCCGGGGCGCCAGACAGCGGGGTGCTCAGTCTCCAGACCTTCTCGACTAATGAGAGCGGCCAGTACGTGTGCAGCGCCACAAACAGCATCACCAGGGGCACATCGACGCAGAGATACAACTTGGCAGTTGTGGGTGAGTTATGGTGAATGCTTGCCTCTGTGACCGATGATGGTCTCGGTTGGTTTTAGGAGTTGCTGCTGTATTTGTCTTCACGACAGGAGAGGGACAGGGAGCATCCTGGGAGATTGATCTAGTGAGATTGTGGTCAAAGTCGTTCAGTGACTCAGCGCTCTCCTTTCCTTTTGGGTCTTTTCTACTGTCGCTTCCTTCCTGTAGTTACTTCCTCATCCCTTTGTTCTTTCCTCCTTCCATCCTCTCTCTTGCCTGTCTGAGCTCCAGAATCATTACCTTTATTAATTCACCCTCCATGCCTCCCTTCTCTCTGTTTCAGATGTTTGTTTTGATGGAGGGGAAGTTGCAGGGATTGTGATCGGCTCTTTCCTGGGCCTCCTAATCATTGTGCTTCTTATTTTGTTCCTCGTTGTTCTTGTGCGAAAGAGAAGAGGTAAGTCTGTAGTAAAACAGGCATCGTAACGTTTTTTTATGTTAATTTCTAATGTGACAGTAATTTTCTTGCCCTAAGATGTCAATTTATTCTTTTATTACAGAACAGGAACAACAGAGAAATGTTGTGGTTGCTCAGAAGACAAATCCAATTCAAAGGCCTCTTGTAAGCCACCACAAAGTTTACACATGATTCACTATTGATTTTGTCTTTATTCTGTCGTTACGATGCCGCTGAAGGCCCCTTCACAAATAAACCTTATCTTTCTTTTGCTCTCTCTTCCATGCCCTCATTTATCACCTGCTCACTTCAAGCCTCCAGATCCTCAAACTAATGGTGTATGGAATTTGGACCAAGGTCTCCAGCCTCCGCTCCATCAGACGAACAGGCAAGCAAGCCAACCTGAGCGCTTAATCACCAACAACCTTGAAACCCAGGCAAGCCCACAGGCACGGACTCTGAACAGGCAGCGTGACTTTGACGTTCAGCAAAATAATAGCCGCACTCGCACAAACCAACTTCCGCAAAATCTTACCTCATACCCGAATGATAGCTTTGACAATCCATTGGATTCTCAGGATGTAAACACGTCTCTGAACATGCAGCAGCAGCAAAATCCAAACGTTCTGATTCAGGCTATTCCTGGCCAGGGTGCCAATCAGCCTCCAGCAGTTCAAGTCAGCCTTAATGCACTGCCAAACTCTAATAATCCAAACAACAATGCTCATATACCCACTATTAATGTCAACCTCAACTCCTATCCAGGCAATGGCCAACAGGCTCTGCAAGAAAGTTCTTCTCCTCCAAGTAATCAAGGCTTTAATGATGTTCCACAAACACAAAACAACTTCAGTGACACAAGGCGGTTAAATGCTGCAACACAAGGAGGACAGTCCCATTCAAGTAACCGCAGACTAAATGGTCATGTTAATCCAAATTTTCAAGATGAAGCTGGACTTATTCCAACTGGATACACACATTTTAATAACAATATGACTTCCCAGCGAAATGAAAACACAGAGACCTATCAGCAGGAGCCAGAGCCTCATAGAAGACCAGACAGAGAGTCAAGACAACATGAGTCAACACCGAGATCCAGGCAGAGACAGAACCCATGGGACTTTCTCAGAGGAACACCAGCATACCCCAGCGGGATACCTCAAAGAGCACAAATGCAACCTGAAGCTGATTCAGATTACAGTGCAGAGTACACCGTGCATCCTCTCATACGAGAGGGACGAACACTAAACAGACTGCCGCCTCAGAGCCAAGCCGATACACGGCGTAGAACTCCTCCGAGACGCGATCCACCCTCAGAGGATAGTCAGACACAGACCTATCATGCTGCTGATCGTCCTCCAAATGCTAATAATGTTACTCTCCCCGAGCGCTCACACCACACACAGAGAAACCCCCGTGCAGACAGGGAAAGGTCTCAGCGAGACATCAGAGGTAGCCAGACTGCCCTCAGGCAGGACGCTACTCACAGCAATAACCCCCAGGCATCACCTCTCATGAGCCAGCAGGCCACTGCAGCCCATGCTGCTGTGTCACGAGGACCCACAGCACAACAGGGACTTACTACACCACAGGGCATAGATACAAGAGCTTTGGCTGATCCTAATCACCTTCAGCAGCCCCACACAGCACAACAAAACATAGTTGCACCAGCCCAAACACAGCGAGGTCAGACACAGCCTGTCATGCATGGTGCCATCCAGTCGCGTCAGGGGGGCACCGATCCAGTCCCAGTGCCTCCTGCCCAGCATAATCCCAGTAACCTAACCCAGGCTGCAGTGAAAGCCCACACTGAGAGGGCTCCAGTATTTAAAAATCGGAGAGAGCAAACTCAGACGGCCCTGATTCACTCTGGCACAGTGCAGACTCAAGCTCCTGCTGCTGGAGGTCAACAGCCACCTCTGCCTCCTCCTCCTATCCCTCTGACACAGTTTCAAGCCCTTCCCAAGACACACACCCAACACAAATCCCCAACAAGGGTTCCACAGCCCCTCAGACAGAACATGCCAGCAACTCAGCGGCAGCACGGTGCGCCTCGCCACACCACCATGATGCCTCGCAACCATCACCATCATCTAGGCCACGCGCAGGCAGGCGCACACCGGCACGGCCATGTGCATGCTCACAACCACAGGCACCCCGCCAATGTCGCTGCATGGCAGGTGAGTATACATAAAGATGGCAGGCAGCAGATGCCATATGGTTAATGATCGTATTATTTTCTCCAGCATGTGGTCCTCTCAGATGTGCACCTATAGCAAATGCTTGCTGTGTTTGTGAGTTATTATTAGCTCATTTTCATTCTTCCCAGCAGCTTGTGTTTTCCTCTATTCTGTTTACCTCTTTCTGCATATGAAATCATCTGTAAGCTTGCAGTGCTTTGCAAAAGTATATATTTTTTACATGTCAATTTGATCACATTCTAACCACAAACTTCAGTTTATTGTATATGTATTTTTTTGCAGTAGATCAACACAATGTAGCTATAGTTGTAAATTATGAACAAAAACTTGTGATTGTGTTAATATTTTACAAATGAAAGGTTTGGCATATACCCAAACCTGGCTATGTCTCAGCCAGCTTTGTATATTAAGAGACAAAACATTTTCCCTGTTCTCCTTTGCTAAATAACTTTTGTTCACACAAACAGATGCTCTCTGTCAGATATGACTGAGATAATCTGTGTGTACAAAATGTTCTTGCCACTGATTTTCAATAGTGTTTAGATTTGGACTTTGACTAGACCTTTGCAACATATGAGTATGCTTTGATCTGATCTACAGGGAGCTGAACATCTTCCCCAGTTTCATCTTGTACAGACTCCTGCTGTTTCTTCTATGTTTATTTTCTGATTTATTTGTTTTATTCTGAAAAAAGAAATTTTCCTCATTTGCTGTTTCCTCTGCAATATTTATGGCAAGCTTTAAACAGGACTTCTTGTGGTTTTTGAACAGCAGCGTTTCCCAGCCACTTTTTCCATAGAAGTCAGACTTGTTGACTGTAAAAAAAAAACAAAACAAAATTCTTACATCTAAGCTGTGGATCTTCATGGTTCATCCAGAGTCACCATGCACATATTGGCTGATAATTAATGCATTGGATTTTTTAAAATAGGCATTAAAGGTGGCACAACACTTTTCAGAATTTTATTTGTAAAACATCTTGACATGAAACATGTATTTTTTTCTCTTACGTCACATTTATGCACTGCTCAATAAAACACACTGAAATGTTTGGTTGTAATGTGACAAAATATACAAAAATACTGTAGAATAAGTATGAATACTTTTGCAAGGCACTGTATGTCTTTTCACTATTGTCTTCATACCTTAAAAACTGTCCTTACTCCTTTGTGTTTGTGAGAGTAGTTTATCATAGTAGCTGTGTGACTGCTGCCTCCTCTGCATGACATGTTGCCAATGAGGGCCTTGTTGTGTCTTTCCAGCAACAAGCCCACAGAGGAAGACCAAGATGATGACAGATGTCAGCAGACGAGGCTCTGCAACTATCCCGCATGCGCTGTCACAAACAAACAGCTGACAGACGTGATCTAATATTCCGCCAAGCAGGACCGACTCCACAGAGTCTGCTTTCCAAAAAGGCTGTCATTCCCTGAAAGTTGGTGCAAATTCAGATTTCCTGCAAAAGGAGTGAACACATCACCCATGGGGATATTAAGCTTTCAGTATTGTCATTTCCTTTAAAAGAAATATGGAACCTTTTGAGAATTTACGAAATCAGATTATCTGAACAATGCTTAAGTTATAACTAAAAAGCAGCACTAAAAGGATAGCTCACTGTTCCACAGACCGGGATGTTTTGTGCTGTTCTGACTCCCAATTCACTTGTCATATATCAAAATTTGCAGAGTCTGCTCAAAGAAAGTTTAATGATCAATGGCTCCTGACCATGTTCGCATCCTACCAGCCATTCATCAACACAACTAAACAACACTCCTGTGATAAATTACATGAGAAGCACTTGCATGAATATCTGTGAACACCTGAGCTAGCAGTGACAGAAGGCAAATGGAAAAGGGACCCCGGCGCAAGATGGACTCAGCTGCCTGTAGCGGTGACAGTTATGAAAGAAGAAATTAGCAGTAGGGGTGGTCTTGACTCACACTGAGCTATTTATTTTGTGCCTTCTGTTAGCGGATGCCTCTTCTGACACTTCTCAATTAAGAGGATTCGCCTCACTGGTGCTCGGAAATAACGCTCAGCTTCACAAGAAGGGGGATCCCGTGAACGGATGGGCGCTTATTAATTAAATGCTTTTATGTGACTTAAATGGCTTGGAAAATAATCACACTGAACCATGAATGGGGTCAGCACAAAGACCTGGAACTGTCATGCTTTTCTGCTGAAAAAGCAGAGTTGTCATTTTACTGGGTCATGCACATATTTTTCTTTTACTGTTTATGTATTTATTGATTTATAATGGTTGTATTTTCTAAGCTAAATGGTGTCCTTGTGGATTGACAATTTAGAATAATACCACCTTCCACAGCAGAAGCACTATACACTGGTGTGTGTATGTCTAAAGCTACAGCTCCAGTTTATTTGCAGAAAGCACTCAAATGTGTTGTTTGACTATTAAGGGAGTGAGCTCTCTCAAGTAGTCAGGAGCAGTCAGTATTTTACTTGCTGTTGACAGCTGTCTGAATGATCTCAGACTGGCATTAATTCTCAGAAGAGACTCAATCACACAGCTAATCTCAGTAGACCAAAAATTAAAGAGGATCTTAAACAAATTGTATAGCCGTGATCATGAATGATATGCTCACTTTCATCACCTTTGTGTTGGTAAGGCGCTACTAGATTCAAGGTGTGGATTAAGACCCCTAGGAAGCTGTATGGCTATGTTGTTTGTGACATATTTTTAAAACCAGCCCCATATGTGTGTTCAAGGTTTGCAAAACTGTAGTATATGCCATGTGCATTATTTTAATGATCTAACAACTCTGGGTTGCCTTTACAAAACATTTCCACCATTTGGAATGATATTCACAGTGGAAGAGTGTCTGTCCTGGTTGACCTTTAAACTTTCATTAATATCTTCAAAGCCAAAGCAGCACAAACGAAAATTTTTGCTGCACAAACCAGCACAAACGGAGTCGAGTTAATTGACACCCATTTCGTCTGATTTGAAGAAGGTGGGGGGGCTGGTTGACCTTTGATGACCTCTAGATTGCTATCATCTTTAAAATGATAGCAGCACAAACAAAAAATTTTTGTTGCACAAACCAGCACAAACGTAGCACAAATGTTTGACACCAGTTTTGTCTGATTTGAAGAAGGTGGAACCCAACTTCACTAAGGTTTTAAAAAAATCTTACCCCTCAACTGTATCTCAGTTGGACTAGATTTACAGATCAGAAGATCAAAAAACACAAGGCCAAAGGTTTCTTGTATTTTTTAAAATAATTTTTCACTGGATATGCAAAAGATTGAAAGTAAAAATTAGCCTAAAGGACATTAATATCTTAATTTTAAAGAAACAATAATATTCTAAGCATTCACTTAATCACTGCCTTATAATGTATGATTAGCCTCATAAATTATACTTATAACCAGAACATACAGTTTGTAATACCACAGGTACCTTATTTTTTTTGTCACTTTTTGTGGGGGTTTGTACATTGCTTTGGGTTTTTGAGATAACTGTTTTTAATAAAGATTTTTGTTACTGGTGTCTCTATATAGGTGCTATGGATTTCAAGGAATTACTGTCATCACAGTGGAGTCTCTCATCTCTTCTATTCACAAAAGATTTGCACTTGCAAAAATATTTCATTTAGTTCTTCCCAATGGGAATCCAACCTGCCAAACATGATATTCTTTTCATTTTCTGCACAAAAAAAATCTCCTCAAGCATGCAGACGAGAAGTCAGTCCACAAACCACCTATTTATTCTGAAGCTCCTCTGAATCACAGAGCTATCTGCAGCCAGAGTGTATTTCTGCTCACTGTGTGTACATAGTGATAATTATTCATGGTGCTTGTGTACACAGAGCGCTTGTTCAGATGAATCTTCCTCCTTCGTCTCATCGTGGAGGTGCAGAGCGTGCGTTTGAATCATGGCTCCATCCGTCTCCCAATCCAGGCTCCCACTTTTACGTCACCTCTGATGAAAAGTCCTGCTGCTCACTATCGGAGACACTTCACGGTATACTAGCACTGTAATGAGTGAAGATGGAGTGCATTTGAGTACCTGTACTAGAATAGCTTGGAGCGTTGCCTGCCGGTTCCAGACGAAAGCAGTGATTTATGAAAAGTTTGCTGCAGTTTTACAAATGAAGTCCTTTGTATAAAATCCTGTGCCTACTGTCTTTGGAACGAAGGCTGTTGTTTATGGCCTAAACAATTCAAATGAAATTGCAAGACATTTTGTTGTGATAAACAACATGGTAAACCTCAGAACCTTATGTGTCGACCTTCTCTGGGGCAATTTGCATGCAAATTTGCTCATGTTGCCCCAGTGCACTGATTTACTGTGATTTACTCTGACAACCACAAGTATAGTAAATGTTTACGGATCCCTCTGGAGATAGAAATTAAAGGGAAACATAACTCAAGTACTGTGTAGCAAAATAGGGCATTTTTTTTGTGTCAATGAATTCTGTTTTTTTGTATGCGTCAAGTGACATACATTCGCTACTCAAATGTGAATAACACCAATGCTGAAGGACCTCAAGAAACAGCAGTGCAAATATTTTAATACTGCGAGATGTCTACTAAAACCCTCAACTAAGATTAATTTTAAATCTCCTCAGCTCTACAGGAGAACATAATTTTACAAATTGGATGTGATTTTATAGCTTGGAAGTGGTGTAGAAGCAAGAATAAAGCCAACATTGAATTAATTCCCATTAACAATTTAATGCCATAAATAAACAAAACCATTAAATCTGTTTATGTCAGTGATGGTGGGGATTTTCTTCACCACATGAAATGTTTTTTTTATATTCTTTATTTTAAAGAAATGCAATATTTACATATACACGTAGCAAATCAGCCAGTCATATCACATCGACTCAAAACAGTCGGGTATCTAAGTGTGGTGGAGATGAGTTGCTGAAGTTCAAACTGAGCATCAGAATGAGGAAGAAAGGGGATTTAAGTGACTTTTAACATTGTTGCCAGACAGGCTGGTCAGAGTATTTCAGAGACTGCTGAGCTTGTGGGATTTTACACGCACATCCATCTCTGAGGTTTACAGAAAAGAGTGCAATGCCTTAAAGATGCCAGAGAAGAATGGTGAGGCTGGTCTGAGTTAATAGAAAGGCTGCAGTATCTGAAAAAAGCACTACTTCTGGGTTTGTACTATTTTACTCTTTTTTTATTCACAACTGTCATAATTCTTTGTGGCATAGATTAAACGTGTTGGAATCATTCCGCAAAAGATTTTCATCCATATTGACATGATAGCATCACACAGTTTCAGCAGGTTTCTCAGCTGCTCTTCCTTGATGTAAATCTTTGATAGTGCTTTTTTTTTTGCTTTAATCTACAACCAGTCTGTGCATTCTCCCCTGAAGGCTAAAAAGCATTTTGTGCCGCTTGCAGGACATTTTCTGTTGTTTGGACTGTTCTCTTTTAATTCAAGAGATGGCTGTAGGTTGAAATCAGCCAACAGCAATGCCACTTTCAAAGGCAGCTACATCCTCTGTCTTTAAGATATTATTTTTTGTGTCTAAAATGTTTATAAATACAAGAAGGTTTTGTGTGCCCCATATTTTAGGGAGACACCATTGTCATATTCTACTAGTAAACAAACTTCATTTGTAATTTTGATCTCCCATGCATAGATAAGTAGATATAATAAAAGAGTAGGATAAAATAGCCCTCATAAGCTTGCATCTTACTGGAATATTATTTAAAATAACTGTTAAATTTTTGATTCATCTTTGAGAAAAGACAAGAAAACCAAAGGAAACCATCATCACTGCAGCTGTCTGGCAATATTGTTTTTTCAATTTATTCTTCCATTTTGGTTGGCCTTTGGCCAGAAAGATACGTCTGTGCTGCTTATAGGCTAAAAATTGTATGAAAGTCTCCACACTGAAACTGCAACAGTGACAGTTTAGGTCTCTTCACCCACCAGGGGGAGCTGTGAGAAAGTAGTCTTGACACCCATTGAGTTGCATTTAGTTCCTTATTTATCAGCATCTCGAGGCCTTGGCCATCTGTTCAACTCTAAAGGTGTGTGCTGCAAGCCATAGGCAAAGTTATTTTTATCAACAGACCGATAAAAAATAGAAAAAAATAATAAATAAAGAAAAGAGCAAGGGGAAAGAAGTGCAACAACAACAAAACCCTCAGTTGTCACAGGCTTGTTTAAAGGTGAACTGCTGCCTTCAGGGGAACAAATAAACCACAGTTTCTTCAAAGAGTTTTGTTTTCTATCATAATCTTTTGTTGGATCAACTGAGCGCATCATGTTCTGTTTAATATTTTCAGCATGTTTCACTTCAGATGCAGGCAAACTGTTTTATTCCTACTGTGCAGTAAAATAAGTCAGAAAAAATCTGAGTCCTTGTGGAATTTTAGTGTTTTAAACTCTTCTCAGCATTGATGAATTCTTATTTCTGCCTTGTGACGTTTTTAAAGATGTCTGAGAAGATGAAATTTAGAACTAGAAATAGGCAATCATTTTATTTCATGTTAAATGTGCTTGACCTTGAGGCTGTCTACCACAGTGCAAATGAAACTGTGCTGACCCATCATGCCCTACTTCACAAGCTTCTGAAATCCACAGCTACTAAGTATGTCAGAGGCCGAGTTTTGTCATCTAAAACTGAAACCACAGAGGAGAGTGCAGAAGAAATTCAGGGGGCTGAAAAAAAGCTGATTCTTCGAAGTGAGGGGGGATGTGTATTTGCAGCAGAAACTCAATATAAGGAAAACAAAAAAAAGTGAGCTGACACATGACTCACTAAAAATATATGTAAGCCCAGAATAGCAATGCATGCAGTCTCAGAATGGTGTGCATTTAGCGAAGTGATAGAACATTAGGCGCATGCTGAGTGGACTTATGCTGCTTCTGCTCTGTTTTTAGAAGGGAATTTTATGCCTTTTAGTCAACTCTCTCTCCACTAACTTTTAAGTTCTTATGTCTTACAAAACAAGTTACTCAGCATCCAGTAAATGGAATATAGAAAACGAAATTGATGAATGATGGATTGTCATGAGTTTTTAATTTGGGTCACAGCTGATTTATCCACATTTTAGCACACTGACCACATTTCACATTTATATCCAGAAATGAAAAAATGAACAAATCAGAATTTAACTCCATGAGACTTTGCCATAACTCTGACCAATTTCTTTCTTCCTGCATAGAACGGTCTTCCCCACTGCATAATGTTGCCTCTGCCATGTTTCACAGTAGGGATATTATGTTCAAGGTGATGCTCAGTGTTATTTTCTGTGTGTGCCACAGTGTTTTGCATGTATCCAGAAAGTCTTATTTTAATCTCTTCCTACCAGAGAACTTTCTTCCACATGGTTTTTGTATCTTCAAATCATTGATTCCAGACCTTGGATGTCAAAGCAGCTCATTTTTCAAATATTGTACCTTAAAAAAAAGAAAATCCTTTGGTTTTTCTTACCGTTTTACAGTTGTGTGCTACTTTGTGTTGGCCTATCAAACAAAATCCCAATGAAATAGAAGTTTGAGGTGGACAAAAAGAGAAGAATTTCAAGCAGTATGCATACTTTTGCAACGCACTACATCTGAAAGCTGGAGGCACAGACCTCATAAGTATTCAATGCATAACTCTACATGGCCTTTAAATATACAACCTAACCTGAAGTAGCAACAAGCGATGATCAATTCAGTACAGTGAACCGGTAGCCAAGGAGTATGAAAGTTGCTCAAACGAGTTTTTCCCTCTTTACTTTGTTTGAACTGTTTCCTGTCTCGTGCTCATTATTATGGGAGGAGAGGATGAAGAAGATAGAGCTCAGAGAGTTAAGGCCAGCTCTGCTCCTGTGACAGCCGGGTGGAGGTAAGGTGCAGAATATTATAGAGGAAGACTGATTAAACAAGCAAACAACCCTCTGTCCTCCAGCACTTTAACACCTGCAGCTAAAAAAATATAAAAAACGTTAAATAAACATAATCATAGGGCTGGCAGAGGAGCTGTAAATACCCCGCGGGAAAGGTGGTTTACTCATTTATTGGCTATATTTTCATGCCTCCAACTGGATTGCTTTCTCCTCTTCCCTCATTTATGATGTTTGGATTCATATGTTTTTACTGCAAAGCAAGGCATACAACCAAAACATGTCAAAAATATCTAAAAATCACAAATCATGACATATAGTACTGATCTCTTTTGGAAGTGACACATTCTTTGCCACAGAAATCTGTATTCTTATCGTTTTCTGGTCTCTGGTACAGAATATTAAACATTTAGATAAATTTATTGTGAAATAAATTTAGCTGAAAAAATTTCTCTCTCTCTCTTGCTATACATACATATATATATATATATATATATATATATATATATATATGCTCTGCTAGAAACTACGAGCAAGCATTTCAGCACAGTCACTCAATGAGCACAGGTGAAGATGTGAAAGAGTAAAATCAAATCCCTTTTTTAATCTCCTTAGCAGACTGATTGCATGAAGTAATTAGCAACAATTGCCTCCAAAAGAAAAGTGAACACCTGTCATCACTTTGCATCAAAATGGCCTCACAAGGAAGGAAGCTGCTGCACAAATAATTGTTTTCCTTCATCATCAAGAACTTCAAGATGAGATGAGTTGCAGTGAGGAAGATGTTAGTATAAAGCAAAAACCACAGCGAGTTGTCTCCTCTTGAGGACCAATGTAGAGCTTGTGCAACAAAGGCAGCAAATTGTTGTGTGTCAATCTGCATGCATGCTGGTGGAAATGGTAATTAGTAATGGCCATGTGAGAAGAATAAGGACAGCAAAGATCCCAACTTGTCTTAAAGAAAAACAGTGAATAGACTGAAATGTTACTGGGAATGCAATGCAGCAGAGGACTCATTTTACTTAGTGAAACCAATTCTAAATGGTTGGGTGCCTGGAAAATAATTTGTCCAGATAAGGAAAGGTAAGCTGTACTATCAGTGAAGGATCCTAAAACAATTCTTGTTTGGAGTTGCTGCTTTTCCATGGTAAACAAAACTGCCATAAATAAAGATTAGGATCAGAACATTCAGGCCCAGCAATCCAGTTCCAGTTTGGTGAATATCTGTGTGTATCTTCCATGATGAAACATTGTGTCCAGTAGAGATTGTTATGAGTAATGTGGCTTTTGACTATGGGGCAACAAAACTTTGGGTGTGCTACGATGCAAATAATAAAGAAATGTTCCCTTTGTTGCATCCTAAATAAATATCGCATCTCCAGTCAAAGGTACAGGAGGAACTCTGTGGTATGTAAAAAAACAACAACCCATTACAGAAAATTGTAGGACACTGATTACGCTGTAGTTGTCTAATTTGCATGGTATTAGTGATACGTTCTATGCATTTAAACTGTTAAACTGAAATAAATATTAACGTATTGTTTTCTCAAGTAAGAAAGAAACTCAGTTCACTTTAAAGGGTTAAAATCCCTACTTAACTAAAGGCCATGACAATTAAAATGAATTAATTCTATTCCTTACAATTCCAAAAAAGTCACCAATACATAGTCACTTCTGAAAGGAAAAACAGAAAGCCAAGTTGTATTACTAAAAAAAACAAAGTGAAGGAAAATACAAAGTAAAAGGAAGCATGGTGCAGCATGTTTTGTGAGAAATCAGTGCAATTACATTACAAGAAGATTTATTAGGACTTTTACCTTTTTTTTTAAGCCTTTGCATTTCTTCAGCATATCTATACCAAAGAAATTGACAATAATCTATAAATACTTAGGTCTAAAACATTTGCGTCACTGCCACAACTGCACATGTATTAAACACGATGCGTTTTAAAGCTGTACTTCACATTCAGCTCACATCCTGCTCTGAAACAAGCCTTTATGGAAAACTGTTTTTAGATTACCTAACATGCTCTTTTTACAGATCTTTCCTGTTTATGGCACTGATTGCACTCTGGTGTGAACTCCAACATTCCTTTTAAATGCAACCCTTCTTTTTGTACACAGAGCTCCTAGCCTAGTTTTAAAGTTGTAATATCCTGGAGGTTTTTGCATTTATAGTTTTTCTGTTTGAGTTTCCACTTTCTTGCTTACCTGTGATCAGCCTGAGTTTTTGTTTGTACTTTTGATCAGTCTTTCTTTTGTTTATTTCTTCAGCTTATTTTTTTTGTGGTAATATTCACTTGCCACTATGCTCTCTTTCCCCCAGCCTGCCTGTCTGGTCCTCTCTTTCACCTGCACCTTGTTGCCATTCAGCCACCTGTTCTTTGTCAGTAATCACTCTTTTCTGTTTCTAACTCTGTAGGATTTTTCCCTTGCATCCTCTCCTGCTGTCTCCTGTTGGTTCCTGTTTGCAAGTTTATAATTTGTTCATTAAAACACCATGACAAAAGGTTGCATTCAATCTGTGACTGTTGTAAAATTAAATCTAATTTTATCTTTTACACTCAAAGCAACAAACAAAATGGGCTTTAAATTAATAAAGTTTTTAAATGTAAGGTTTAATCTGTTTCAAATGAAAGTTTTTTTTTTATTTGCATTGATTCATGCATGTCACTGAACAGTGTGGGGACCATTTGACTGGGTTTTAATATGTTAGGGTTATCCTAAAAGTTTCCCACCATGTCAGATTTCTTCAGTTTTTGCTCATTTGCCACACTTGCATGCTTCACACCAAATAATTACAAATATAACCTGAGTAAATGCTAAATGCAGCTTTCAAAGTCTTTCATGTTAAGCAAAAGAGCTATGCAGAACAACCTGGCCCAAAATGAAAAAGCAATCTCCTCTTTCATAACATCGCCATTTCTAGAGCTTTGGGACTCCAGCGAACCACAGTGAGAGCTATTATCCACAAAAGGGTAAAACATGGAAAAAATGAACCTTCCCTGGAGTGGCTGGCCTACCAAAATTACAAGCCTGCATCAATGATTAACCCAGGATGTCAAAAAAAAAAAAAAGAACCCAGAACAACATCTACAGCCCTGCAGCAGTCACTTTCCTCAGTAATCATCAGTCATCATCAGTGTTAAGAAAGAGATTAGGAAAAAACTGAAATTAATGAGGGAGTTCGAAGCTGAAAACCAACACTGACCACAAAGGACCCAAATGGCCAGCTCATATTTGCCAAAAAAAACATTTTAATGATTTTTCAGGTCTTTGGGGAAAATATTCTGTGGATTAATGAGGAAAAAAAAAAGATCATCATGTTAGTATGATGGTCTCAGGTTGCTTGGCTTCTTTATAAGTGGTAGGTCCATGAGATTTATGAGAATTTGTGGTTTTTCTACCAGTTAATCATGAAGGATAATGTCTCTTTGACCTTTTATCTGACGCTTGAGTTATGTAGCAGATCAATTAACCAAAGTAAATAAGCAAGCCTGCCTCTAAATGGCTGGAAAAAGGGTAGAGGGGTCAAAGGCATGACCTTAAACAGGCCATTCATCCACAGAAAACCCTCCAGTCTTGCTGATAAACAATTCTGTAATAAAGTGTGAGCCACAATAACTTGATGGGGATTTAAGACTCATTTCCAGTTGTTGCTTGACTGTACTATAGGCCACCAAGGGTGGTACAAGCAGTTATAAAGTGCAGGGGCAACCTAATGTAGAATCAAATTGGTTGCAATAGCTCTTTTCCTTCAATAAATGAATCCATCATTTGAAAATGGAGCTTTGAAATTGTCTGACTGCCTGAAATCTGCACAATAAGGCCATGCAGCATGCTTTACCTGCTCTATGACTATGTATTCCATCAAATGATATCAACAATAATTTTATCTGTGTTAAACCTTCTACAGATTAGTCACAGAGGATAAACCCATCCCAAATACATTCAT
This sequence comes from Xiphophorus couchianus, assembly GCF_001444195.1. Classification (NCBI taxonomy): domain Eukaryota; kingdom Metazoa; phylum Chordata; class Actinopteri; order Cyprinodontiformes; family Poeciliidae; genus Xiphophorus; species Xiphophorus couchianus. Next base: position 10,089,557 of record NC_040230.1, read on the forward strand.
TATCAACCAAAAGTCCTCTTATCTGTTCATGCTGTGTGATAAACAGCAATTATAAGTGTTTGAATGCTTCTTGCTAATGTTAAAAAGAAAATACGGGTATTTTTCTTAGATAAAATCACATAGTCAAATACTGACAGCTTGAAAGACTGCACTCAGACATAATAATAATTTTCTGATTGATTTCTGAGGGATATACACTGATATTTAATTTGAGCTGTTGTCTAACCAAGAAAGTCCTTTTTATGAAACAGATAATATTTTAGGTTTTATACACTCACAGATAATTAGCTGCAATTTGAAAAAGCCTAACTTTGAGAAATTATTCATTTATTTTCTCGCCAATAAAAACATCCATCAAACAAGACCCTGCTTTCATTATCTTCCCACTGAGTCCTTCTTGGAAATTACTTTGGTTTCTGATGGGCTTTTGTAATTAATTCTGGCATTTAAAATAAAGAACCTGGACAGAAAGTAAATGGTAATGAAAAACAGCATTTGTTACAGACCTTGAGAGTAGCAACCTGTTCCTGCTTATTTTTGCTCAGGCTCATATTATATCTCTGCCTTTAAAATGCCACCGCGCTGCCATGTGACCCCACATAAGACAGGACTTTGAGGGAGTTAAATGTGACATTTGAAAAAAAAAAAAACTATTAGGCATGGTTCAATTTTGTAAAAAAAAAAAAAAAAAAAAAAAAAATCCACTATCATGTATTTTCCAATGGCCTTTGATAAGGACAATGTTTTCTAAAAGGTTTGTTGGACTTTGTAGAGAGTGACATTTTGCTGACCTAAAAAATGCAGCTTGTTCCATCTGTCATCACAGAAAGAGCTGAGTCAGCACTTCAAAGCTGAATAGTAATAACTTATTTTTTATTTATCTGTAAACTCAGCAGAAGCAAGGTCTTAAATAATAAATATACACTAGAATCATGATGACGTTTTTATTTGACAAGTGACAACAATGTATATTTAGAATAACCAGTGTTTTTTGTCCAGATTCTTTTATTTGGGAGATATAAGAGTACATCCTCCCTCCTATCCCAATTCAGACTTTTTGGGGGGTGGGAAAGACATCTAAAAAACATGGAGTGCATTTGTATTCACCACTCTTGACTCTGTTACACCTAAATAAAACCCAGTGCAACTAAGAGTCTTCAGATGTAACATATATAGCACATCTTAGTATAATTCCAGCTATTCTGTGAGGGAAGTTCTGCAGAAAACAGTGAACAAGCAAGCAAGAACGAGGACCATACAAAAAACAGTTTGGTTTACATTGCCATAATATGCTATTTGTGTGCAGAATTTTGAGAAAAGATATTAATTTAATACAATTTGGAATAAGTCTGTGCCATTACAAAATGTGGAAGTGAAGTGCTGTGAATACTTTACTGAGGCACTGTTCACTTTTCAATGTAACATAAACATATAGCCATAAATGCCAGGCTTTATATTTTCATATGTTAGAATGGCCAGGTCAAATGACAGATCTAAATTTAATTAAGAATCTGTGGCAAGACTTCAAAATTGACATTCACCAACGCTCTCCATCAAATCTGATTGAGGTTGAACATATTATGCTGTGTGGACAAAGGTCACAATAACTACTCTATATACGTTTTGTTAAGCAGATATATTTTGCTCTAGTTCATAAATCTGTTTCAATCCATATGATGAGCAGAATGTCCAACAAAAACACTCAGAATATTTAACTTCCACACCTTCTCAGCCATTAACATTTTAATCATATTTTTAAGATTAATGGCAACAGTCAGCTCAAATTGAGATACACATAGAAAAAATCCCCAACAAAAACATCTCTGTGGACATTGAGTTGTTTTAATGCAGAAAGCTGCTGTGCTCAAAATTAGGTTGCTTTGAAATTATTTTTCAACAATTAATTTTACCTTAACATACTAAGCAAACTGATTTCCAAAGCACTTTCCCTTTGGAGGATGTTAGAAATGCCATTCAAAATAAAACAACCAACAACAACAAATGTATATATCTTTATATATACAGTACAGACCAAAAGTTTGGGCACACCTTTCTAATTCAATGGGTTTTCTTTATTTTCATGACTATTTATAAGGCAAGAAATCCCACTTATTAACCTGACAGGGCACACCTATGAAGTGAAAACCATTTCAGGTGACGACCTCTTGAAGCTCATCAAGAAAATGCAGAGTGTGTGTAAAGCAGTAATCACAGCAAAATGTTGCTACTTTGAAGAAACTAGAAAATAAGGGGTATTTTCAGTTGTTTTACACCTTTTTGTTTAGTGCATATTTCCACATGTGTTATTCATAGTTTTGATGCCTTCAGTGTGAATCTACAATGTCAATAGTCATGAAAATAAAGGAAACTCATTGAATTAAAAGGTGTGTCCAAACGTTTGGTCTGTACTGTATATATTTTTAAATATATGCATATATATTTTTTTGTTTTTGCAAAATGTCTATCAACATCTAGGGAAGGCCTACAGCATCATGATCAAACCCAAAGCCACTAAGGTCATATTATTATTATTATTATTATTATTATTATTATTATTATTAATGTACCTATATCAAATTATATAATCAGATATAATTTGACTTAGTGTCAAATACCAAATACATTTATTTGGGTGCCAAATAAATGTAATTGCTGTTAAGTAGGTATACTTACAGTATATGCATATAGTAGTTTTTATTTTAAAGGTTTTCCAAAATAACACCACTCATAAGTTCATTTACTATTTTTATATTTTTAACCTTTTTTTAAAACTATTTTAAAATCTCCTTTTAAGAAAAGAAATCAAACATTGATTAGTTTTACAGCTATAACTGTGGGTCCATCAGCTGCCCATAAAAATGTTCCAAACACATGTCAAATGTTCCCCACAGCCATCATTAAACTTTCATCTCACCTTAATTTTGGTACAGAGCAGCCTCCTTTGTATTAAACGGTAAATTATAGAGTTGTAATTTGCTCATCTTTTTCACACTCTGATTAGAGGAGTAGTGACTTTCAAGTTGGACTGACCTCGAAGAATGAGTGCGATTTCTTCGTCTTGTGCCTCTGGTTCAAAAGGAGGTTGCTTTTATCTCACCAAACACCCGTTGCTTGATGAAATCAATGATTTAGCTCCTTTTTTGTCTCCATAATTAGATGCATTTTAAGAGCAAAGCTTTTTGATCTTTCTAGACATTTCTCATCTTCAGGAGGTGATATCATTCATTTTTTAGACAAACTCTGCTGAGCTGAGAGTTTAATGACCTTTCCTCGGTATGTTATCAAGTTTCACACAGGCCTGGTTGTGGAGCAGTTCATTTAATTCAGGTAAAATATCTAACATATAGGACATTGGGACTGAAGAAACTGAGTTGCCCATACCTGATTCAATTAAATTCAAATTTAATTAATGCTTTGTTTATTCCTAATGGAAATTAAATGAGGTCATAACTCACATCATCCAAGTATCTTCAAAGAGTCGTTATGGATGGTGATGCAGGAACGATCTGTGGTAGCAGTCAGCCTTGCAACAAATTTGATGAGGCCTCTGACTGAAGGCTATTGCTGTTTGACCGTCTCATGGCAGTCATGACATGCTAACAGACGATATTTCACAGTAACATGTACTGGATGATGCCAAGCACTGCTAATCTAGATCATTTGCGTTTGCTGCACCTTTTTTGAATCTGTGTGGATGTATCATTAAAAGTCCTAACAGAGAGACATTGGTGTCGGGGACAGGATTCTTGCCCAGTAGGATCAATGGAAGATGTTGTGGAAAAAAACAAAACAAACTATTTTACCAAGCACTGTCAGGTGAAATCACTCAATCAGGTTTATTCATATATTGTGCACAATACAGAGAGCTTGTAGGACAATCAATAATGAAGCAGGTCTGGGTGAAAAGCTATGCCAGACAACACGTGAGTTTTATACCAAAGATAAAGGCTCCAAAACAAGGGATGAGACAGTCTGGTTCTGATGCAGCTGTAGAAAACAACTCCCAGCCTTGTACATGTAACCCAAATAGTTCTTTTGGTGAGAGTTCACAAGCATTTCATATAACATGGTCAGCAGATGTTAACTTGTAGTAATTTTCCACCACAAAGCAATGGGTTGAACTTCCTCCTACTCTGTCAGCCCTTTAGTCCTGCTCTGCATCTATGAAGAGCATAGGAGTTTCTTTCTGTCATGTGGTTGCAGTTCTGCTATTATTTGAGCTTTTGAGATGCTAATCAGTTGCTGACAGTTGTAAAAACAATGTCTTGCTGCCATGGTTACACATCATAGCAACTGTCAGAGAGTATAAAAAGTATTTGTAAGAATTTACAACAGAAGGAATAGTTGAATTTAAGTCCATCAAAAAGTAACTTTTAGCCATTTTGTCATGCAAATCTCAATATCTTGTATTGGGTATTTTTTTGACAGCTCAACACAAGGTAGTGATAATGAAATAGAAGAATGCATGATTTTTTGTTTCTTTACATATAAGATAAGAAAAGGTGTGGCATGTATTTGCTTTCAGCCAACTTGAATTAATACCTTCTGTCCTAAATTACCAGTTGCACATCTTCTAGGATGTCCCTACAAGTTTGGAACAGAATAATTGTATCCCCATTCAAGCCAGTTAATGCAAAAACTCCTAAATTCCAACAGATATAAATTAATTAGTAATTAATCTCAAAACACTTTACAAAATAAACTGATTTAAATTTTACACCTGGATACTGATCAATCCAATGCAACGACATTGACAGATTTAAATTCAAACTTGATCATAGTTATAATATCATTCAGACGAGTTTGGATTATTGTATGGTGTGAAAAAAGCACAGCTGATTTGATTGAATCGTTGACTTTGGAGTAATTTTTCTGCATGGATGATGGTGACAGTAGAAAGACATGACTCCCTACAGCTTAGAGTGAGAATAGACCATCTACTGCAACTAACATTCCTCTTTGCAAAGCAGTTTTACCATAGATTTTCAACAAGATCTAGACGTTTTTTTCTGGTTTGCCCTTTGTGTATGTCTAGCCCATGAACTCTGACCCATTACCCTGTCACTGCTTGTGACCACAGCATCTTCTTTGTTCTGTTACCTCTGATCTATAAACTAAAATGTTTAATTTTCTTTTTCCTTCCAACAATTTACTGCCCTTTCCACTCTTTTACAGAGGCAACATCTGTGGAGTTTTCATCTAATAGTTCTGTCCACAGATTCTCCCACCTAAACTGAAATGCTGCAGCTCCTCCTGCTTCTCTGATTAGCATTCTCAGACAGTCTTTCAGTCTTGATAGGTTTTCATACTCCTTTCATTTTCACATGATTGATTACGCAGGGCTCTTTGAGCTTGGGACATTATTTTATAACCTATTTCCACTTTAAAATTTCTCCCTAAGCTTAGCCCCAACCAGCTATGTTCATTGGTCAACATGATGCTGTTTATTCACAAGATTTCTCTGATAAACTTCTGAGGCCTTCACAGAATAGTTAGTGGTTGTAATGTAATACAATGAGAAAAATTTTAAATCTTTTTGCTAGTAGACAGAGTATTTCTAAGTTTCTGGGTGATTGTGAACTGTGTATGTTTTGAAAGGATATTTTCTTTTAAGACTCAAACCAACTGACCATCCCAAAAAAACAAATAGGTTAGCCAGTGTTGGTCCTGATTATGCACTTCCAGAAACACACACGATCAAATAAACCCACGTCTGCACCCATTGCACCTTTGTGTGGCTTGCGCTTTGTTCTGTTTTCTGAAACTGTCGTAGTTTCTGTGTTCACAAGAGTACATAATTACTGCAATAGTGTTTGCACATATCTGGCATTTCAAAATGAGTCTGTTGGAGAATTTCCTTTTGGTGTTTCTGTATAAAAGGTATTGATTTGATCATTATGAATGTGATTACTTGAAATGGGAGGGGAGCCAAGGTCTGAAAATCAATTTTGTCTTTGTGGCCCTTAAGTGTTTTCTATTTTTACGCCCAGTTTTCTCCCCTGTCCTGTTTCTTGGACTCAGGTCAGTCTAGATAAGGCTGCCAGCGGAATGTGGAGGATTATCTTTTAAACATGGCAAGCTTTATTTCATTAATGTGTCACTGGGAATGGAATCAGCCCAAGCCATGTTGGCCACAAAATCACTCTTCAAATAGCAACACGGTAGCTTAGCTCCGACTGAACTCTTCTGTTGGGTTGAGAGAATTATGTTGTCATTCTCTTCCCTCCACCACAAACATAAGGGAGCTTATAGGTTCATGCTCTGGGTATTAACAGAGGGATTAGTGAAGCAAGCTTCTGGGATGCTCCAGTCTGTGATGCACAGAGCAGCAAGCTCTTAATTGTTGAGATATCTCCTTGATGTAACACAATGAGGTTTTTATTTCAAACGCCCCAGAACAAGATGGCAGCAGATTTTAGATGCATTCTTTCTTTCTGTGGGGGACCCAACATGATGTGTGGGGAGCAACTGTCTTCCTTCAGACAGCAATTATTCCTCTATAATCTGAACCATAACTCTATGCGACGATAAGAAGCTATGAATTCTGTGAGATGTGGGTCAGATAAACTGTGAAGCTGGACGAATTAACGACATGATGTAGCAAATGGTTCTCATAGACTTAATTAAAACACTTCATAGATGAAGACGGAACAACTAAAATTAGCAGGAGACAGTTTGAGGTGTAATCCCTTTGTGGTGGGTGAAGGATGTAATACGTTAAGTGTATTTCTTCAAGCAAACAAATATTGCTAAAGCTAACATGAAACAATAACAAAGAAGACACTGAATCCATCTTCAGTAGCCGAAGATCAGATTACAAAGGTTTGGCCTCTACCCATCCCATATTGCACCCGCCATCTTTGACCCTTCCCACAGGTGGTGGTTGTTACATTGTATTTTCTGATTTACAAGCTGGTATCTCTTAGCAGCTAGCAGTGCAGTTTCCCACCAAAACTCTTCCTCAAATATCTGCACGCATTATTCATTAATAGTGCCTTGACACAGGAAAGAGTTGCTAATGTCATGTACATCTGTGCAGCTGCACTAATGCTGATGATAGAAAGCAGACTTGTTCCTCTTTTCTGTGCATTTCCAATTTTTATTCACAAAACCACAGAGCAGTTTTCTTTTCCACTGCCAGGCAACTTAAAAAAGCTCAGACAAAGTGAAGACTTCCATCAGGACTGAGAAATATTTTTGCTTTTATTTGCTTTCTAGACGTGCAGAATAAAGCATCACCAGCAAATGCAGGAACTCAATTAGGTCGTCAACTGTAGTTATATTTTTAAAGGTACATATGATTTCATAAATAGTGTCAATGTGCTGATTCTGAAACTGTGGTGACAAGTGAAGACCAGGAAGTACCACAATTAAGATCTGAGTCAACAGTCTACTTCTTTTTTTTTACAGTGAGGCTAACTAGAACAATAGAGCTAGAAGTTATTCTTTTATAACATGACTTTTTCTTAAGGTTTTAATGCTGAAAGTTTTGAATTTCATCCACACTTCTAAAATTTGCAATTTACATTTTTTTATTTATTTTATAAAGGGACATTTTTAAAGGTACAGATACATAAAATGTCAGTATAACAATAATAAACATTAATGAAGCAAAATTCAACGGTACCTTTTCGATTCCCTTCTGACCTACATTAAATATAAAATGCAATAGCAGAAAAAACAAATCTCCCTCACTGACTTTTCATTTATTTTCTTAATCTAAAAACAATTTTTAAGCTAAGAGCATTTTTGCACATTTCACAAATGGAAAGATTTGAATCACACTGGGTATTTACCACCGCAACTTTCAACAAAAATAATCACCATCAGACGAGCTGAGTGAGGGATGTTAGAACATGTTTCACATTGCATGTGGTGGTGGTTACCTCAGCAGAGAATTTCTTCTCACTTTATTTCCTTCTCCTTTCTCTGAAGAGCTCAGGAAGCTGAGAGTTTTTTTTATTTTATTTTATTCTTAAAATTTACAGTAAATGAAGAAGTTAAAGCACATACAGTATTTCCCACTTTATCCTACTGCACAGTCATCTCCAAACTCTTCCAGTTGCTTCTCAAACAGATGCTGATAACGCAGCAGAACCACTCTCGTCTCTACAGCAGCATGTTTGTGCTCTTCAACAACACAAGCCCTCTCACGCTCTGCTTTTAACAGCCATGGCAATTGGACTCGAAACTGGCCTTTTCTGTTGGGCGCAGAGAAATAGATGAAGGATCTATTTTTTAGCTGCTGTAGATTTGATTAAATATTCAGATATTTTCACTTCATAAACCCCTTAAAAACCTTTTTAGTATAATGAAATTCTAGTTAGCAGCTGCATTAAGCATAATTGCTGAACTTTTTCTGTTGATCTCTGAACCGCCTAGGAAAGAAAAAAAAAATCTCTAAACATTTGTTAACATTTGCACATTTGTTTTGAGAAAATAAAGTAGGAATTTTCTAAATAAACTCATAATCTTCTTGGACAAAACCAAAAACATATGCAGTCTTTTTATTAAATATTTTAATGAGAGTATCTTTGTGTTTTTCATCAACACGGCCTGATACAGTCACACACCATTACTTTCTACCCATTGCATGATTGTATTCGTGCTACTCCAGTGACCACACAGAGTGCTGCTTTGATGACTCTTTTCTGTGAACCTCAGCAACACTTTTGAACCATGTCCTTGTTCTATTTTCTACGCTCTGTCACAAATATCATTTCATTGCATCAGCTATGACCAGCTATGTTGTGAACGCCTAAGGTTTTTGATGCTGCTGTCCATAGCCTGTTTTCAAACAAACCAGATCTAATGTAAAATAGTTTATTTTTCTTAGACAGTTGTCTGCAGCAGCTGGCAGGATGCTAAGTCTTTAATATTGTATTGGTCTGAGTAAATGAAACACCTGTGACATGGTTTGGCCTTTTAGTTACCAAGGTTGTGTCCGTTTGTGTCATGTTACAAGCACAGATGTCAGTCAATTTCAGTGGGATTTTATGTCATAAATATGCACAAAATAGTTCATATTTGTGAAGTGGGAGGAACTCATGCCAACTCTGTATAGCTTCAGAGACTCAGAGATCAGAAGGGACAATTTGTTAACACAAGAATGTATTCCTCACTTTACAAATCTGGCATTTATATTCAGAATGACAAAAAGCAAGCAGTTTCTTATGCTTTTAGACAACAGCATAAGAAACCCTGTTAAAGGTCAGAGGGGAACATGGCAAGCATGTGGTACAATGACACTATGTGACAAAAGTTTACGTTTTGATCTACGTGCTAAAAGCTGAGGGGAGAAAAATTACCATTGCATATGTCCCTTAACACTCCATCTACACTGTGAAACAAAGCAGGGTCATGAAGAGAGGCTACTTTTTTAGCAGAGACAGGAAGAATGACCCAGTCTTAGTCCAAACCACCATCCAGTTGAGCACCTTTGGCAGTACTTAAAAATTGATGCTAATATGCAGTTTTTATTCAGTCTGACTGAAATTGAGCAAATTAGCATCTAATAGGCAATGGTTCAAGAGCTGCAAAACTGGCAGAGAGGAAGATTTACTACAGACATTGCAGTGAAATGTAGTTTTGCAATATATTAATAAGTAAGCTTGCCACACATTTTTGATTTTAATTTCTAGAAACTTTGTCAACAACCTTTACTCTCCAGAATCATGTACTTCTTCATGTTGGCTCAAAATGTAAAGTCCCAATATCAAACACTGAAATTTATGACTGTTATATGACAAAATGTGAAAATGAGAAGGAGTTTGATGCACTATTTCTAATGCAGCTTCTACACTGTTAAACACCCACAACCTTTTTAAATAGTGTCAATGTGCTGATTCTGAATCTGTGGTGACAAGTGAAGACCAGTAACTACAACAATTAAGATCTGAGTCAACAGTCTACTTCTTTTTTTTTTTTTTTACAGTGAGGCGAACTAGAACAATAGAGCTAGAAGTTATTCTTTTATAACATGACTTTTTCTTAAGGTTTTAATGCTGAAAGTTTTGAATTTCATCCACACTTCTAAAATTTGCAAAAGAAAAGAAAGGGACAGACGTCAAACTTGTCATTTTGTAACATAGGTGTTGTGTAAGAACATATGAACAAGCACAATGCAGCACAGTTCTTGCTATTGCCTCACAAACCACAAGTGTCATCATGTATTTTTTTCATAATTCTCTATTAATTTGGTTTTCCACAGAATATACCTCAGACTGTTGCACAGTGGAAAATTACATTTGTATCTCAAACATTTGTATAGTTTTCTAAACCTGTGAAGTAGAGACTAGGCCAAAACTGTGGCTTTCACTCACATTCAGGCTAACAGAGTCCATTTGAACACAAGCTTTAATAAACAGATTTTAAAGTAACTATAAGAAGTCAAATTTATCATGCCAGGTGGTAAAATGTTTGCTATATAAGGAATCCCATCTGAATGTATCGAATCACTGATTTTAAGGCAAATCAAAAACAGAGCGTCCATGTGGCGACAGTAGAAAGAAAAAACTCCCTTTTAATATGAAAAAGCCTCCAGCAAAACTATTTGAGTTTGTAACCATGTAACATTATGTTTCCATCTTAATTTGCAATTCCTTTTTAAACCACACCGGTAGATGAAAATAACAGCTCAGCCTGCTGTACGTCACCTTAGGTGCTTTGTAACACTATAAATACACCTTTAAAAACTTTCTCTCAAGCAAACACACACACACAAACACACACATGCACACGCCCCTGTGCACACAACACACACACACACACATGCCACACATATGTCTGCACAGCTATCTTTGCGGGGACTTTCCATTGACTTCCATTCATTTCTAGAGCCTAAACCTTACCCTTACCCTAACCCTAACCCTAACCAAAACTCAATTCACACCTTAGTCCTAAATCTGACCCCTGACCCAAAAACAACGTTTCCCCTTGTGGGGACCAGGATTTGGTCCCCACAAGGAGCAGTGTGTCCCCACAACGTAGTATATGTCAGGAAAATGGTCCCCAGAAGGTATTAGAAACAAACGCACTAGATTGGGAGAACAATAGCGGAGACTAGTTTTTATCAATGTGATTAATTGGTTATAGTAAACAAAAAGTTAACAATATGAATTATTCTGGTCAGACAGACATCTTCCCTCATGAATACAACTCATATGGACTACAATCAGACAAAGATTAGACAGAGGTAGTGTTCCAGCTACAAGAGTTGCAGCCTCATATACTGGATCAGAAAATTACAGAAAATTTACCAGCCGATATGGATTGCAACCATCAACTGAGGCTGAATTAAATAATGACTGGGATAGTGATTGGCTCCTGAGCTTACACTTCTATAAATCTATTTGCAGTCCAGTTTAAGGATTGACATTTGACAGATTTTCACATATTTAACTGCAAACAATTGTAAATGTTGTACTCTGCCAGCTTTACCCCAACAAAATATGTGACCAGCCAGGTCAGCAGTCATAAAAAGTATATACAAATCCAACGTAATATACATTAATCCTCTTGGAATGTGAGTAAACAGAGCTGAGACTTAATCGCGTGATTTGTGCATAACAGAATTGGGTGCTGTGTTTCAAAGATTCCCTTGTTCACTCGCTGCAACGAAGCTCACTCCTTGTTTCAATTAATAGCAAACCTTTAAATCATGTTTAACAGCTGCAGACACGATGGGGCTGACTGGCTGAAATACACGCCTCATCCAGCTGTCTGTTTGCCCATGATTCTTGGTAGTTATCTTTGATGATGCAGCAGTTACATGAGTTTGATTGATTTTAAAGCCGACTGTGATGTTTAACTTTCCATAAATTGCTGTTAATGCTCTTGAAGACTTAATTTGAAGACCCCTTGATCTGGACTTTACACATAGACTCTCAATTTTTTTTTTTTTCACTCATATTTTAATTTTGAATTTGACCTTTCAAATACAGTGTTGTAACCCATCACAGATTTCTTCAAAAAATATTTCCTCTTCTAATTTTGCTGTTTATACACAGTCAAATGTTTAAGATCAAACTCTTTTGAATATCAAAGACAACCTGAGAAAATACAAAATAAGTTTTTTGTCTTGATCACTTGACTAAAAAAATGATTCAAGCTACGTGAACAATAACTTTCCCCTCGTCTGATTAACTAAATATTAACCTATTGACCTTGTGATGCTTATAGTGCTTCACATGTTGTGATCTCCTGGATGAGTTGTGGATGGACTTTTGGAGTATTTGGCTGGCCAGGCACTCCTGGTCTGGTTTTTCAGTGCTCCATCTTGTCCATTTGTTGAATCCCTGTAATTTCCTACTGTGGTTCATTAAAGCACCAAAGCCTTAGAAATGACTATTTTTATCAATGTGATAAAAAAAACCAAAACAGCATGACACAAAATAACTCTGTAGGGGCGAATAATTATTTTTTATTTTTTTGTTAACAATGCTCTTTGTATATAATATTCAAATGGTTGGGTAAATTTAAATTAGTTCATACACTACAAAATGCTGGATTTAAACTTTATTGCACATAATGAACTAAATATTTCCATTGCTAGTAGCGATAATTTTAATTTAAAAATAATGTTCTGACTCAGACGGCATTTAAAAAGATAAGAAAATGTTAAAGTGCAAACGATACCCTGTATGCAAATCCTTTTTCAGTTATGCTTCTGTCTCGTGCCGAGAGCTCAAATTTTTTCTACTTTCTTAAGCGGTTTTGTAAGACGATTATGACATACCACACAGCATCACAACTGAGACGTTGGTGGTCAGACAACATCTCTAAAGTTCTCTGATGTCACTCTGTAAAAACACGTCTTACAGTGTTACAAAGGCGCTTTCATAATCTATTATGTCCAGGATTGTGCAAGGAATACTAAAACTGACATAAACACAATTTGTGCTTTTTTTACCCCTGTAAAAAAACAGCATAACGAGGGTTTAAGAAAAAAAAAATTCAATAGCTGCACTTAGAAGTGAGTGACAAAGTTAAAAAGGATTATTAAATAGGTCTGGCAAAACACCTGAAACTCGCCCTCACAAGTCAAGTGTTTAAAGAATTACTTTAAATGAAACCAACTCAGTGATTGCATACATTTAGCAACATCAAAAGGACTCCATACTCCTCTGAGTCATAACTTCAAAAGCCTGGGTAGGTGACTTTGTAAAAATTAACCAGGGGCATCTTTACTTCCTCTATCACCTACTCAAGACAAATCTGACCTGCTGGCTCCAATTTTCAATACATTCAGAAACAGTCTATGATTTCTGACATGACTGAGAGTTATTCAGGAATAGATTATTAACTATTCCTCTAAATGTAAGCCAAAGTTCACATTAATTTGGTTTATTTACTTTTCTTTTTATCACATGGCATTTTAAGCCTCTATTTGACAGTCATATAGATGGCTTTACTACATGTTGTTGCAGGGAGGGACATCGCTTTTACAGATCACCTCACTTACCTGCGTCACGTGATGACATGAACTACTAAACACGATTTAACTGTCTGGAATCAAAAAGGACTGCAAAGACTGTCTGTGACTGTCACAGAGGGAAAAGGCCAGTTGTTACCAAGGAAACTATGTTTGGCAAATGTGGGGGATAAATTGTGGCGGTGTCTCACTAATAATAATTTCTATTATCAGTGCTGAATGTTTAGATTATCATGTAAATAAGGGGCTGTGCCAGGCAGAGGCAGATTGGATTTGAAGGCTGGTGAATGGAAAATATCAAACAAAACAGCTGAGCAATCATGGCATGTTGGTCCATCCAAGTATGTCTGCAGTGGAGGTAAGCCCCTATTACCTGTGTTATTTCTTTTGAATTGAAAGCTTGTGGTAGAGCACATTTACTCTGAGGGGAGAAAAAAACCCACCGCATAAAGAGGAAGTCTTCTTCAGGTTACTTTAGTTAGTGTTGCTTCTTTTTTTTCATCACAATGCTATTAAGGAAACAAACAGTACTTCCTCTTGCTACACTAGTAACCTATAAGAGGAGAGATTCAGCCGCTCAAGTAAACATTTGAATCGAAACAACCATTTACAGAAGAGGTAAGAAATACATAGTTTTTATTTCGAAATGTTTTTGTAAATTGTTTTTTGATTTCTTTTAGCAGTATGAAAATCAGTGCTCGATTTCCTTAAGAATCAAGCATTTCTACAGTTTTATGCTGATATTTAAAAAATGTAGACCGTCATTTGAACTTGTTTACTACAGTCCAGGTCTCAGGTTATCTGCACTTTTTCACTTAATTTTTAACTTGGGCTAGTAGTTGAATAAATAATTATTTCTCTGATCAAATTTAGGCACAAAACCTTCCTTTTCAGATTAATTTGGTTTTATTTATTCACCAGACTGACTTAAATGGTGTTCATAATTTATTTGAAGGTTCTTAAATTTTATGAGACCTTTTTACTTTCAAACAGCATTGCTTAAAAGAAAAACGCTTCCCGAACTAAAATTAGCTTAACAACAGTGAGGTAGTGGTATATATATTAATTGGGAGTAATCTACATACCGATGCCTCCTATAGGTCACACAAGGAACACAGCTGTGACAAGCGAATACAACTCAGTAGACAGTAATATAATATTTTATTTTACTTTTACGTGTCACAACAAAAAAAGAAGTGGATTAGAGAGATAGTTTAAACAATCCTATTCATCATATTGTAGCACTTTTGTGGCAAGCCATTTGTATTAATTCAACGGCCTCAATATCAAGTATTATTTGACCTAATTGTGATTATATATCCCTAGAGAACGATGTAAAGGCCAGGGGGATCATGGTGACTTTGTTGAACTAAAACACATTCATATTTAATTTTTAACAAATAATTAGAAAATAATCAAACTTCTGATTTGACTGACCTTTTTAGGCTTGTTGTAATTTAATTCCTTAAAAGACTTATGAACTTGTCCACCTATGAAAAAAAGCAAGATACAAACGACATTTTCTATCTCAATTATTTTATAATTGAGAGGTGTTGAATTGAAATTTAAGTGTCAAAATTTAGAGGAAAAACTTCTTTAAAATTGCCACTGGTTTTGGCTGTCATACAGTCCCTATGGTATAACACAATCCAAATAATAAAGATTTAGGTTTATCTCCATCTACAAAATGTCCCAGAACTGCAATCAGTTCTGATAGGGGTCCAAACCTCTAACAAAGAAGGATTATTTGTTTAAAAAAACAAAAACCAGGTAAGAAAAAAGGGATAAAAAATATATAAATAAATAAAACAACTCCTAAAATAAATAGTCTATTTTTGCTTTATATTATGTCTATACATATAATCCTCATTATAGCTAAATAAAAGCAAAGAAGTAAATGACCTGTATGTACTTTGTTGAGCAGTGAAGTAATCACTTTCTACTCTCTCTTATCATCAGAACTCAGACCTCAAGGGAAAGATGAGCGTCGGGAAGACAGTGAAACCATCTTGTCCTGTCACGTTTTTTCCAGGCCACTGACCAAATAAGAAGCCTTTGTGTCCTTTGCTTTGGACTGCATGACAGATCAAACATTCCTGTGCAGTGGCCCATTTGTCCTCAGAGTCAGAGTCAAGGATATAATGTGACACATCTCAATCCCTGACACTTGTGCGAGAATAAATCTGAAGACAACATGCAGGAGTGCCACACTGGGCTGTGTCTCTCTGTCTACATCATCACCTTTGTGCTGGGCTTCCCCACCAATGTCCTGGCCTTCTACACCTTTTGGAAGAAAGTGAAGCAAAAACCCACGCCAATCGACATTCTTCTGCTCAACCTGACCATCTCTGATCTCCTCTTCCTCCTGTTTTTGCCCTTCAAGATGCAGGAAGCTGTGGACGACTTGAAGTGGAACCTGCCCTATGCCCTGTGCCCACTGTCTGGCTTTGTTTTCTACATGACCATTTACAACAGTACTTTCTTCCTCACTGCCGTCAGCGTAGAGCGGTACTTGGGTGTCGCTTTCCCTATCAAGCACACCCTGAAGCGTCGACCCATTTATGCTGTCGCTGCCAGCATCTTCTTCTGGATCTTCTCCTTCCTCCACCTGAGCATTGTATTCATAGTGCCATTTATTGGACAAGAACATGGCATAAATTCCACCTTAGCCATCCCTGAAAGCAAGAAGGACGTGTGTTATGAAAATTTTACTGATGCCCAACTAAAGGTCCTCCTGCCTGTGCGTTTGGAGCTCTGCATAGTGCTTTTCTGCATCCCCTTCCTCATTTCCAGTTACTGCTACATCAACTTCATCAGGATTCTGTCCAAGCTGCAGCACATCGACCGCCGCCGCCGCCTGCGGGCCATCGGCATGGCATTGGGGACACTAGTCGTCTTCGCCTTGTGCTTCGGCCCCTACAACGTCTCACACATTGTGGGCTTCATCAGAAAGAGGAGTCCCGATTGGAGAGACAAAGCACTGCTGTGCAGCACCTTCAACGCCTGTCTGGACCCTTTTATTTTCTACTTCTCCTCCTCTGCTGTGAGAGGAACTGTCGACAAATTGAAGCAAGGAGTTAAAAGTTGCCTCTGCAGGTGCGTGTCCTGTCACATGCTCCAGGACATGTGTGGGAGAGCTAACAAGAATGAGAAAGATAAGGAACACAAACAACAGGAGATCAATGCTATCACAACTGACAGGAAGGGGACTGGGAGCAGTAGCCTCAACTAATTTCTTCATCTCTGCAAGCAGGAAATTAATACCGCATTTATGTTTTTACCCATGTGAAAATGACTTGGCTGTGTATACTATGGCGGGATTTGTTTGACTCACTGATGAACTTGCGATGTGAGGCGCCCTTTTGTTTGCCTGAACAAGCCGCAGCAATTTTTAAAGGCAGCGTAGTGTGTAAAGCTGCAGAGACAGGCCTGCTTTGAACTGTCACATGAAATAAAAAAAGCATTTCTTGCATTAAGTAGCAGGGTTTCATAATAACACCCATAATGCAGTGGGGTGCAGGGATTGCATGCCGCAGGGATTGCAAATATGCAGCACCTAAGCAATAGCTTCAACTGTCACTTCCCTGCAATAAGATTGAGGAGCTTGTTGTTTTTTTGGATTGTTTATTTCCATTTGTAATCAATAGAGAGATATTGTCACTTTGGGCTCATTATATTTCAGGCTTTGGTGATGTTTTTATGTGGATTATACATTATATTTTTACTGAGTACTTCAAACGTAAGCATTATTTTTTATACATGAATCATATAAAAAGAGTTTTACATAATCATGTCTCCGAGTGTTTTGTAAAAAGATCAACCATGTAAAGCTGGTGTGTGTGCATGAGAGAGAGCGAGAGCGAGAGGAAACCAAACTTAATGAGAAGAGGAAGAAAACAGGTTCCTCTATAAACAGAATTTCCATATATGAATCACATAATAATTTGTTTGAGTAATTAATAACCATTCAATAAACAGGAGCAAGAAAGAAAGCCACTGTGTGCATGAGGAAGTAGAGATAATGAGTGATTTGGTTTTAAAGAAGCAAAAGCATGAAAGCTGATTGTACCCACTGCATCTCCATCAGATCAGCAACGTTACATAAAATGCATGCTACTTGTGTATTTTTCCATTTATAAATTTAGAGAAAACAATGATTAATGCGATCACTCAAAACTCTTCTAAGTTGATAAAACAGCCTGTGTTTGACGTCACTAATCTGCTTATAAATGGTTCTCCATATTGTGTTCACTTTCTCTGGGACTAGTTCTTCTTTTTTTGTGGTCAGAGTTATATTTATAGATCACACAACATGTGAATGAACAGATCCACCACATGTTCCAAAGAGAAACAATTCTCTGACATAAGCAAAATGTTGGCATAGGCAGTAATCCTGTTTGGTGAGGATTAGAACAGTACGGAGGTTGAGCTAATCACTGTATCTGCTTGACAGGTGGATGACGAAATTGTGCATTTTGACTCATAAATGCTGGAGAATGACTAACATGGGCAGGCTACAAACCACTAAAGCAAGGGAAAATGATCTCAAACTACACAAGCATGGTATAGTGAAAGAGATGTGATATGAAGTGTAAGAAATTGATATAAAATATGACAATTGTGAATCTTTGTGTACATTTGTACTTATTATGAGCATGTTGCTCTGTTAATTTGGGACTGTTCTTAAGCTAAATAACCATAATACAAACAAGTGCAATAATGTTTTATACAATGATTTAATGCCCACTTTTTCAATTATTGTTTTTTCTTGCAAAAATATTTTAAGTAATGGTCATGAAATCTTTGGATGTTATAAAAATGGCCCCACAAGTCTTTCTCAATTTATTCAGATTTACAATTATCCGTAGATATTTTCACTTCACTTCTATTGGTCAGTCCAGTGACGGCTGCCAAATAAATCCAAAAACAAACTTTGAACTTCATCCAATTGCCATCACTGACAAGAAGCTTATAAAACGTAGCTCTGTCATGTTAAAAACCCCTAAAATAAATAGATGCATGTATTTATTTAATCCTACAGGAAAAGTTTGGAGCCTGTCTTAATGAGAGTTTTTAAAAGTCATTGTAGATTTTCTTTTATAATCACTCCATTGGGAAGGGTGATTACACCTGTATGGAAAAGAGTACTTGCTAACTAGGGATGAATCATGTTTGTCCTGTGATGGATCTCTGCTTAAATTTGCATGAACTTGTTTGTCAAAGGTTGGTTTGCTGAGAAAAAACACCCAGAATCCCAGCAGTCCCTTTTTGAATATGTAGTTCCTGAAAGACAGTCATTGGTTTTCCCATCAGTGTTGACTTTTTTCTAATCCTGGGTGATAAGTTACAGTGATAAGGCAATAAGAAAAACACCCTTGGGAGATGATATCAGTACAAGCGTCTGTGTTTGCCAAAGGCAGAGAAACACTGTCCTCACATGACCATCATCACTGTCCCTGTATCCGGACATCATTGACTGCTGTGAAAAACAACGCTGAGCCAATTAAACAACATTCTTTAAAGGCTTTCTAGGATTCTTCGAAATTTCCAGTAAACATCTCAGCCATCAGAGGAAGCACATTTTTACATTCCAATGTGCAATCAACTAATTTGGTGTGGCATCTGGAATCTGGAACAAGAAAATTACAGCATTGACTTGTCTGTTTTATCAATTTATTGAGACTGATACAAAAATCTAAACGAGGCTAAACTGGATTAGGTGCAAAAATGTTCCTCTTCTCGCTGGAAGTTTTAAGCACTGACTGGGAAAAATCATTAACTTGCCCAGCTATGTTCTATTTCAGGCAACCCGATGCCTCTGACTAATCAGTCTGTGAATAGATCAAGCAGCTTTAGTGAAGTCTTGTCACCCAGACACTCTGCTTCAGTGCAGAATGAGTTGATTTGCAAAGTGGGCAATTGCCTTTTTATGGGATCATTAAAAGTCCAGTTTATTGACTGGCTGTTCAAAGTGAACTGAAGAGATCTGATGGTTAAATGAAATAGGAACTCACACCTGATTTATCAGGTTTTGAGAAGTGTGACACAGTACTTATTACCTGCGTTAATAAATACAATGTCACCAAAAAGATATACAATATATTCAATTATTCAATACATTCAATTTTGTGCTTATCCACTCTTTTTCCATACTTTCATTTAGATTTTTTATTTTTTTTTAAACAGGAATTTGGACTAATGGGCAACAGTTAAGTCCCGATTCTCCTTGGACTAGGTAAAATGTTTCTGATGTTATTTCCTTCTACTCAGATTCTCATCAACATTCTTGGACACAGCGCTCTGTGATCGGCCTGCATCTTTAGCAAATAACTTTTGTGGTTTATCCTCCTTGGATTCTTTAACTGTTTACTGGAGAACTGTCAAATCAGTTTCCATCAGATTCCTTTGTGGATTACAATGCAACATTTCTGATTTAAACAACAACAAAAAAGGCCTTCCATAATGTCTAATTGTGTAAGAAAGCCAACCTCGGGTTCTCATTAGGTGTCATCCAAAGTTATTAAATATATTATATGTGTAAGAATTTATGTAGTGAGTTGTTGAACATAAAAAAAAAACTTTATTGATGGTATTCTTATGTATTGAGATCACTTTTTATCTGCATTTAATTTGAAATCAGAGCATTGAGATAGATAATTAATATCAAGAAGTTAAATGGGAACATATTTTATATAAAAAAAACAAACATGCAGACATCAATTTATCATGAGCACCAAACAGCAGAAACACTGAGCTCCTGCTGTAATAGTGGTTAACAAATAAGCTTTTTAGCGTCTTAAAAGCTTAACTTTGTATGAAATAAACACCAGTGCTTTTTGCCGGGACATGCAACATGCAATATCAAAAAACTTTAACTTTTTAAAATATTCAGCAAATAAAATATAAAAAAACTTCTGTTTTATGGGTTTCCTGAAGTCTAAACAAATCCATTCTGCACTTTGTTTTTGCTGTAACTATGTTCAGTGATGTAGAAACAACGTTTATTGAAGGGAATTGGGCTCCTGGTTTGCAGTCGTGATTCATTCATGCACTTGGCAGCTTTCCTAACAAGCCGCAGCTATCATAATATTTAGTGCAATCTGTCATATTAAAATGAAAAAATACATGATGTGTTACATAAATTGCTGGTGGGAGTAGCATATATAATCCCATGTAATGTTATGCTACTTACTAATTTTAATTGAAAGAAATTGCCTAATTTAAAAAAGCACTCGAGTAAAAATAATCCAACAACAAGCAACAAATTTCTAGCTCCTTTTCCAGCAACACTTACCCTGTGTGTAGGAAGCAGTCAAAGCAAAGTTCATAGTAAGATGTTACTTCACCCATGTGAATGCTATCCCTGCTTTCAGGGATTGCTTTCTAGGAAGGATAATACAACTGAACAGCTACACTTTCAGACGTGGGTTGTCTGTCACCACAAAGCACTTTGACTGGCGTGAAGGGATGGAGTTCACCAACAAGCCTGAAGACAGCAGGGCTCTGCCAACAGGAGGTTCAGGCATGCTGCCTCCAGAGATGTTGGCTGGGAGGGTGTAACGGGCATCTGACACGAGATCAATATCAGCTGCTGTGCCTCGATACATCCAGGTGACAGAGAGTCTGCTTGGAGGGAACCCTCCAGTGAAGCAAAGGAGAGCCTACTAATCGCCCTGTGTGCAAGGAGGAGTCTAGAGATAGAGTTTCGGAGCGGAAGGTATGGTAAACATTGGGAGATGGGCATAAAACCAAGCTAACAGTTCATACAGTGTCAGTTAATTACAGGTAGACCATTCTAACTCCAATTAAAATAGTAAAAAAAAAATAAAAATATGGTGAGGATGATTGCCACATTTATGTAACATAGCAACGAACTTTACTTTCATGAACTCTAATGAGACACAAAGTAGGTGAACAAACACACTCTTAAACTGCCTTTCAGAAGTATTCATTCACATTTAGGATCATTGCAGAATTGTGAAGTGCAAAACTAACACTGCATCTCACCATAACCATAACATTCCTATGCTCAAGCATGCTGGTGGCAGCATCATGCTCTGGGAATTCAGAGGGAATAGTGGAGCTAGCCTGAATTGATGTGTAGATCCTATTAGAAAAACTGTTAGAGGTCCAAAGAAATTACAAAGGTTCAGCTTCCAGCAGCACAAAAACATTAAAGGCCCAGCCAGAGCAGCAGTAGGATGGTTTTAGATCGAATAATATTCATGCATCAGACTTGCCTAGTTTGTTCTGTTTGTGTCTACAGAATCTTTCCATCCAAACCAACTGAGACAGAGTTACTTTTGTAAGAAAAATGGCAAAAGCAAGTACAGACAACAACAGGCATACATGTACATACATATTTACAGTATATCATCACTATGACACAAAAAAACTTGTTTCTCCAATAAATTTTACTTTTTAGAAAGTGACTGATACAAAATTAATATAAAGAAATGAAGTACAAGGTCTGGCAAAAGCCAGACAGCATCAAAATGATTTGGTGGCTCTACAAAACTTTGTCCCAAGGACATTTGGTAAATACAACAGTGGACCAAGTATTTCAAATAATTACTTTAGGTAGCACTTTTTTTCAACTTAACAACTTCACAATTGTTCTATTATATAAAATCCTGACATTTGAAAGCCTCACCATATCCAAATCAAATATATTTTTGAAGCTTATGAAGTTTACCCTGCGGTACAAGAATATGACACTGTAGTTAAAAAAGATAAAATCATGACATAAAACATATTAAAACTATTATAATCAGAAAAGAGTAAATAGAAAGAGCATGTTACCTCACGCTTGGCCAAATGCGACTGAAAAGGTCTAATACCGGTATTAAAAGTTCTAAAGGTTGGAAACCACAAAATATTAACACTAAACATTCCCACACTAGTCCCTAAATAAGCATTTAAAACAATTTAAAACAATATTAAAAAAGGGAGCTCCAAGATTAAAGTTTGAGCAAACTAAGCCCAAATGATAGAATTTACAAAGGCATGTTTAAAAACATCAGGGGTGATACTGGTAGTAATACTGGTGTTTAAAAAAGAAAGGTCATAGGTTCAAGTTGAAAGAAAAAAGAACTTGCAGGGTTTTCAGCAAGTTTTATTTGATAAACCACCTCTTTATTTATTTTTTTGTTTTACATAAAATGGGCTCTAACTTATTTAAGACAACAAGAATATTTAAAGAATGGACAGGGTATGATTGCATCTCTGATACTTCCTTTAACAACTCTACACTGAACTGACTTATTGAAGTCATTTCAGACAAACAATGGATTATAAAACCTTAACCTACAGCAAATAAACCCAGAAATTGAAGCTAACTAAAGTACAATACAACAGCAAGAAAAATTATTACAAAAAACCCCAATAAAAACGTGTAAAAACATGTTGGCCATTCGGTGGGGACAACATCCAGGGGAAATCAAAAGAAAGCTTTTCTTCCGCATGAAGGATTTCCACATAATAATTTGGCCATCCCTCCCTGCCTTGTTTTCTGGTGAGTTTCAATTCCCGGGGCAAGATCAATACAAGGCACAGCGAATCGTGCTGGGGCGATTATTTCTAGATCTGTCACGAAACTGCTCAGGCAAAAAGATGAACTCAAAGGGAATTTCACGTCTTGAATTTTTATAGATTGAGCCTGGCCGTTCCTTTTTTCACTGTGATACATGGGCCTCGTAAGGACCACACTAAACAGTGTTGCTCTTGTGCACAGAGGATACAAATGAGACGTAATTACCAGCACAGCAAGATCTCCCAAACACGGCAAGCCTAATAAATTGCGGCCATGTTCATTTCTGAAACAGACTATTTGTTTCTCACCCAAGAAGAGCAGCTTGGTCCCATTTCCCAGCTTTGGGTCCTTCTGTAGGACGTTCACCTCACAGAAAAACCACCCACAATCCTCTAGTGTCACCTCAGTGATCACCAGAGAGGAGGTTTGATTCTTCTCTACAAAGATCCGCCTCAGTGACTTTGGGATGAGCTGCTTTCCAGGCTTCATTTTGAACCACTGAACCCCAGACTTAAGGGACTTGAAGTTGAAATGACAGGACAGGGTTGCCATCTCGCCCACTGTGACAGTGAGAGATTGAGGATACTGTCTAACCTTCAGTCCTTTGGGTGTTGGTGTGAGGCCTAAAGACAGAGCCATTAATACAATGTGTTATACAAGGTATTTTGACAATGAAAAATGTTATTTTAAATGTGTTTCTAAGGTAAACTGACAAGGGTTAAACTGGTCCCATGTTTGTCATGTTTACTTGTGGGGAAGGAAGTCACATGTCCTGTCGGTCCAGACAAATATCACAGTGAAATGTGAGAATAATAAAATCATTCTACAGCAATAGTATTCTTACAGCTAAAGAAAATTTTAATGGATTATTGCAAGTGATAGACTACTTTAAATTATAACCTGATTAATCTAATAAGAAAGTTCAAATATATTTTTGACAACTAGTGATGAGTTTTTGTAGATTCGTAAAAAAACAGAGAAATATTTAATATTCAGTCAAGCCAGTTACAAGTTTTAATGGATATTAGTGATGAACTAAATTATAATACTTGGTATTATTGCTTTATTTCAAGCCTTATAGAAGAAACAAAAATACTTACATCCTTTAGTAAGTAAAACACGTACAAACAAAACTACTGCATAACTAATGAATTGATCAGTATTACATATGTATATAAATTAATCTAGTTGTCAATTGTTGAGGATAAATCATTCTGTGTTTTTCCTTCTATCTCTTTTAGCTAGTTGCAAAGCTAAAGCTAAAAGAAATGACATGTTGGGAAATGCCTTCAAAGCTAGGATTAAAGGATGTGACACACTAGGGAACGCCCTCTTTAGGGCGTAGCTTAGACAGAGGCTAACAAAGGAAGTTACCAACTGTTGCTTGTTGCCATTTTGTCCTGCCAGCTCCTAAAGGTAGTATGAGAAATGGACCAGCTGTATTTTGGTATTAATAAATAGAATTTATGAATTCAACTCACTGACTCTTCTTCAACCTCAGACACCAAGAATGGATAAATTCTCCAAAAAGCAAGGACAGAAAACAGAACCACCATCACTACTGAAAGGATCTCACTTTTCCAGTTCCCAGTCAGCACAGCAACACATAATTTTCCACCTTGTGTCCTGTGGAAAACTTGCTCTCTTGGTTTCAGGCTTTCAGTATTCAGACAGAATGTCGTCTCCTTTTCTTTATGTTGAAGCTGCCTCAGGCTGTAGACCATTAGAAAGGCCTGGATTACTCTGGGGAACGAGAGGAGGCAACAGGTTGTTTGGACGATGCCTCCAGGGACCATTATTAATGTAACGCCCAGTGGACAAAAGAAGATGGCTACTTGCGGGGTTGATTCTTGGGAGGTTTCCCAGTTGATGAGAAAGTGACACAGTCTGTAAGAAGTTGCATACAAAAGTCTCTTCTCAGGAATGTTTCAGAGTCTCAGGAGTGTTGAGGGCAAAAAATCCCCCCCCAGAAAGCAGCAACATTGACACAAACAAAACCTTACAAAGGATTTTCAGCCAGTCACACAAGGCAAAGCAGATCAGACTGAACCATACTGATGGGACATCTCTTGGCTGGAGCAGATTCACATATCTCTGACATGTTGCTGAGATGACTAGATTTTAACATCTCCCCAAGTCTCTCAATTGTTCAAGCAATTTCTGAAAAGTTGTTCTGATAAGGAGGAGACATGAATAACAAATGCAATCCGGACACCATTCAGGACGATGTTTTCTCAAAGTATGGTGAATCTGTGGGTGACAACCCTCATCAAGACTTCAGCACAAAAAGAGCTGTTCAAACAAGATCTGAAAAAAATACTCCAAAATTCTAACCTCTTCAAAATGACAAGTAGTATTTCCTAAGAAGTCAGTAGATTTTTTTTTTCTAAAAACAAAATTTTAAGTTTTTGAAATTAGATTTTAAAAAAATTATTTTTGCATTACTTCAAGGATGCTGTGCAACTTGTCTCAGAACTTAAAGGTAAGAAAAAATGTCTGTAAACCAAACATTGTTTACAGAAATATTTTTTAAGCTTCACTGTATAAATATAATTGCTTTACATCCAACATTTGGTTCTGTGTGAAACTACAGGGTGGTTCATATTTAAAGTTCTTTACAATAAATAGGGTTTTTTTTTAGGTTTTTAATTGCAGAGAAAGTATTATCCAGATAAATGTTTAAAATTCAGCAGCATCTGCCAACATGTCGTGTTCTAAGTTAATGTGAAAATTTGTGATTTATAAAGTCTGATACAAAAATATTAATATTTAGAGTGGGAGAGGAAGGAGGCACCTGACTCTTTAACTTAGAATTTTATAATTGAGCTGGAAGGCGGAAAATCCATTGATCCAACTTCATATAAATATTTCCGTTGTTGCTGAAAAGTATAGAAGGTTATGCAAGGTTGAATTCACTAACTTCAATGAGATTGTTTTTCCAAACAGAACCATTGTCTTGTCTCATTGCATTAAATTATAACCATGCCTACAATAAATTATAAATTGGAGAAACAAATAAATTGTTAATTGTAAGAGATAGAGATAAAGATAGAGATCTGTAAAAGTCAAATTAATACAATACTAACCTAAAACTAATTACCAGTAGATAAAAAAAACTATTTTGAACATGACAATTCAGACTGACCTGTTTATTGGGAGTCAACTACATAAGCAAACATAGATTTGCTTGTTTTACCATACTGCAGTTGTTCCTTCCTGCTGTTCTGAGTACTGAAATAATTTCTCTGGATCTGTGAAATCTGAACCTTGCTGAGCATTAAATTCTGATGCTCTCAGCTTTCATTCTTTTTTTTTTAATTTTTTTACCCGTCACACTGTAGTTAACGCTGATGGTTCATTATTAGGTCATGTCTCAGCACAAACTTGCATCTCAGTGACCAATGGGGTAAAAAACTACATATGTCAGTGTCTAGGAAGACAATTATGCAGTTTGCCTGCATGCTGACATAAACTGCATTGCAACATTGATTATTATTCTGCAAGGTGCTTTTTTTGACCCAGATTAGTCAGGACACCTTTAGACAAGAGCGGTTTAGATTCAAGTAGTGCCTGTTTCTTTTTTAAGATAACAAAATCTTTAATCCTTGGTATGACCCAGAAAGAAGTTTTTTATTTCATTTCATTTTGCATAGCACTTGCATCATAGTCCTATGTGTACTCATATTTTTCAAGTCTCACTTTGATTTGGATTTTGTGAGTTTTTACTTATGCAACAGCATTAAATACATGTGCTCTCACAAGGTACAGTGAAACCTAAATCTCTTTCATCAACATAAGTAACTTACTTTCAAGTTTAATAATAAGCTGTCTGCTAGGACTTGATTTGCTTAACATAAGTATCATATGATTGTCCTTGAAAACTCTTTTTTTACATTAATTTGAAAAGGAATAACCCTGTATTCTTAAAGTGACAAGATGGACTTGTCACAAAAATACCAAAAATAGTGAAAAAAAAAGGAAAATAGTATAACTGTAAATAATGTTAGTAAGAAACCATGCATAATGTCTGAATGACCTTGAATAGTTCACAAGAACTCTCTACAAGCACAAGCACATACTCATTTAAATGTACACTGAAATTTTTCCATGTGGAAAATAACCTAATGAGCAAATTTGATTTGATGTTAAATGATCTCTGCAGAACACACATCAGAGTTTGCACATTAAGTTAAGTCATTATGATCATATTTAAACTGAGGTTTGAATGTGCAACTTTGACAGAAATACAGTACCTAGTTTTTTTTTTTTTTAGTGATACTGTATGTTATAAACCAATATGGTTATATTAAACTTTTTTCTGATGTCAGGATGAATAAAAAAATGTGAGAATTTAGCATACTGACCAATTCCTTAAAAAATAAAAAACATAAACATCAATAACTTTTCTTGTTAATTTGCATAAAACCCACAGGAATCTCTTGTGCTCTAAATGGCTATCAAAGAGTTTCCTGTGATTTCCTCCCTGAATTATTTGCAATTTTGTTATGCAGTTATGCAGTACTTCAAGTTAATAACTCTTTTACACTTTAACATATGTGTACCTAAACTAATCGAGCATTTAAAAACAACAACAATTAGAGAAGGCACATGATATCTCTGGAATAGCTGCAGAAATCCACCGCTCAGACAAGAGAGTCTGTAGTAAAAGTAATCAAATTCCCATTTTGCCACTATGGGACACAGACATGCATGAAAGAATGTAGCCTGGTCACATGAGAAGAAAACAGGAGCTTTTTGGCCTACTTTGGGAAACATTGTAATGGAAAACATGCACATCACCCTGAACACATCATGATGAAAGCATCATTCTATGGTGACATTTTGTGTTGCACAGGCAGGTAAGTCGATCACAGTACAGTAGATTGGAAGATGATTCTAGGTATATAAGGAGTGAACTTGAAAAACAAACTGTTAAAGGCTGCAAATGTCTTATTTGCAGCGTTTGTTTGTAGTTTACCATCATCCAAACTGGATGGACATTTGAAGCTGATACTGTAACAGGATGAAGTATTCATTAAATACTGCATTGTATGCAAAAAAACAAGAACAAAAAAAATATCCCTGACAATAATCATTAACATACATAACAAGCAGAAATAATTGCCTATAGTGTGCACAACATGCAGAAAGACCCCAGGCTGGGATTCAAACCAAGGATCTTCTTGCTGCAAGGCAGAGGTGCTATCAACTGCACCACTGTGCAACCTTATTTCTAAATGTTTTATTTACATTTTTAGGAATAACTTCGGGGGACAAAGTATAAGGAAGTTCTGTGCCCACTTTGTCACTCTTCAGTTTGGACCAGACAATAGATATTTGTTGCAAATTGAAACTAATTATTTTTATCAATGTAACATGAATCATTAAAATATAAAAGGCTACAGAATCTTTTCCATCCATTCCTTAAATAATTTACCACTTTACTAAGTGTTAAGAAGCTTGTTCCAAATGGGTGTTTGTCTGCACAGGAGAATTGAACATCTAATTATTTTTGAAATATTCCCACCAAGCTGTCAGAGATGAACTGATATTATTGCTTTAAAAACAGCTATGCTGTTTAATGAAAGGGCTGGTTGATATAATGTGTGAGAAACAAATTTCATCTGCAATAGTCTTGAGATTGGGGTAGAGAGTAGCCTTTAGGCAGAACAACAGATTAAAGTATATTCATCACATAAAATAGCCAAAGTCCAAACCTACACAAAAAGTAAAACCATTCCTGAAAATGTAGATGGACAACATACTACATGCAGTGTGACTGATCTTGAACTATTTCGAAAACAAAAATAGGCAAAATGTTAAGCATCTAGATGTCGAAACCTTCTAGAGGCTCAAAACACTTGGAGCATCTAATCAGCTCACGAGAGCTCAATACAAATGCAACACATTTTTAAGATTTTATTTCCTCCTCAAGGATAAAACTTTTCTTAAAGATAAAATTAACTCTTTTCTCCACCTTCCAATTATGTTCTGCATTTTTGACATTGATGTTTTCAGTTTACAAAATTTGAAAAAGTAAATTTTGGTAAAAAATACTTTACTACATAAAATGTGTGGTAATGTTTCTGTGCTTTCCTAATTAACTGGACCAAATTTGTGCACAAAGTGATTCTCTATCTATGTGATCTTCTTAGATTAAATATGCAGAAGTTGTTGATGAGAGCACATCAATGTTTGTCCTTAGGGATGTTTTTTTGGCTGCAAAATCATCTTCTGAGGAGAAACCATTGTGAAATTAACACCAAACATGAAGCGACAGCGATAATTTTCTCCTCAAAAATGAATAATGACAAGACATTGTGTCAATCAATTATCTCAAAACAGTGCGTGGCTGTTGGTTATCAATTTGATGTGAGCCTAAAATTAAAGAGTATTGTTTAAACAGATATGTCAGATGCTCATGAAGGCAAAAAACAAACAAACCAAACAGAAAATCATGCATTAACACTACAAAATCAAGGACCTTTTATAACAATAGAAAGCTAAAACCAAGGTGAAGAAGCAACAAGCTGACCTCACCTCATTTTCTCAATTTGATTCTCTTGCACTGCCCCATTTCCAGCAACAAAACACACAAAATAGGTTTTGTTAAAAACAAAACTGTTTTATTTTTTGTCTCCCTCCACTTGATATCATTTTCCACTTTGTGGATTTTGAAAAAAAAAGGAAAAATACCAACAGCAATGAAATAAAAGTAAAAAAGACAGGATTTGCAGTTAAAAAAAATACAATCATCACTTTACAGCACAGAACAACAACTCTCAGGATGGAAAACAAACATTTTGTTCCTTTCATTTTGTCTTGTGTGTTTACGTTGATAACATCTTTAGGAATGTAATAAGAACCTGCAATCCAGGTGTATGTTACGAATGAAACAACCTGCCCAGTGGAGCTTTGAGGGAACACAAACACGCAGATGCACACATACTGCTCAGATACAAGGCCCTTGGTATTACTAATGGATAATGCACACTTTAACATGCATCACTGCAGTCCTTGTGCTAGTTTATACACAATGCATCTCTAAAAAATGCAAAAAGGTGGGCAAACCTGTAGAAAAGAGGGGTGGGGACCATTTTCTCAGATCATCTGCACAAATTCAAATTGTAAAAAAGAGAAATATGGAGAGATGGGTTTTTACATTCAACATTAAGTCAGCTTATTCCAGCAATTATACACATCAGGAGTCCTCAAGTAAAATTTGTTATCAGATTTCAAATGAGACGTTTTCCTTGTTCTATTTGAAGCAGTAATTTCCATCCAGAGGCACACAGCCCTCTTACTATCTTCTCATGTATCCCAGATTCCAGCATTTTACCCTGCAGCTGTGACTTCAGCTTGCCTTGGTTTGCAACATAACTGCTTTTCTGTAACATGACTGCAATATTAATCAGCACAAAAATACCAGTTGTGACTGTGAGTTGTGGAAAAAAAAAATCATCCACCTTTTTTTTTTCTCCCTGTCAGTCCTTGGAACTGCATCCAATATTTACTCATCAGTTGATTGACAAGGAAAATGCAACGCGTAGGACGGTTATTCACAGAGGCCAAGTAATGGTGCTCTCTCTGTGTTGGAGATGCGAGGTGGGCGACGTAATGACTAGAAAGACGTGGTGGGCGAGATTCCTGCTTTTGCCTGCCTGAATGTTGCTGTTGCCCAGGTGGTGGACTGTGGCATGCTGTTAATTAGACCAATCCTTCTGCTCTGTGGCCCGAAGTCTTTGTTAAGAGAAGAATCTCTGCCTGTCTGTCCATCTATCAATCCATCGCAGTTTTTCCTCGCCTTATTGACACCCAACAGGCAGCATACAGGGGCACACGTTAGCGGCAGTAATGAA
This sequence comes from Xiphophorus couchianus, assembly GCF_001444195.1. Lineage (NCBI taxonomy): Eukaryota > Metazoa > Chordata > Actinopteri > Cyprinodontiformes > Poeciliidae > Xiphophorus > Xiphophorus couchianus. The sequence goes on from NC_040230.1 coordinate 10,120,380, forward strand.
ACTATATTGCGTCTTAATAAACTTGCAACACTGACTTTGCCCACGAGAGCAAAATGGGCCTCCGGATAGCTGGTAAACAATGGATGATTGGGATAATATATGGGAATTAGGCATGCTTTGCAGTAAAGGACATGAGCAGGGGATTTGGAATAATGATATTGATTCATATGCAATCTGGTGTAGCATATCCTTTTGGTATACTGCCTCTAGTTGCTGTGAGACCATGCTGTAGCTCACAAATGAAACTAATCTGTTGCACATAATTTATTGTTCTTGTGGATGTCAACCCTATATTGACATAATAGCTAAATTTAAGTCTGTGTTGCTGTTGCTCTGGAATTAAATTGCACATGCAATGTTATAGGGAGGCTATGTACCAAAACAAGCAATACGAATACAAGACTGCATTTACTTGGAAATGGAAAAGTAATGATTAATTCTTTATTTCCTTGGATCTGACTCATACTTCTGAGTACAGAGTTTACCAAGCAGATATTACAGCTTGCCCAAATAGTTTCAGAAAAGGGCCTAAAATCGATGTGCAATTAGGGGTGTCTTGTATCAGGCATGATGAATAATGCTCTCTGCTCTAAGGCTGGGTTATGGACACTTGATCAATCCAGCTTCTGAGGCTGGGGAGATATTGCTCTATTTCAAAGCTGTTCAGTCAACTATATTGATTAACTATTGTGTTGAGGATTGAAAGTCTATTCCAGGATTTGCTTTGAGCAGCAAACCTGCTGTAAAGAGGGGATATGCTGTAAGCCCACTACCATGTATTAAATTGCGGGATATATTCATGTTGTTCTAACTATCAGATTTACTTTTCAACAGTTATATTTATTATTTTACTACCGTGCTTTTATTTGTACCATTAAGCATTTAAATATGCTATCCTTTTCTAAAAGCACATTTCTCTGAATATTTTACAATCCTCTTCATGCAACTTTAATAATATGCTAAACATAAATAAAGATCCAATAAATCTATTCATTTAATATTCTTTGACCAAGCATTTATGTGAAACAATTGTGAAACAAATACAGCTGTTAAAGTGCACTACAATGCTACAAACAGCTGAAGTTTAGTGAGCTCCAAACAACATGGCACTTTATTAAGAATGACTCTGGAAATAGATCATCATAACCTTCAGCTACAGGAGCCAATCAACACTTTCTCATCAGGGTACGCCGAATGTAATTAGGGCCTGAAGAATTGTCTTGTTTATATCACTGTAAACGCATTGCACCCCAGTTGGAGTGTTATTTACACACTGGAAATAGGCCAGACTGCATTTGTGATCAAGGCTATGTTAATGATGTTCATATTACATGGTGCAAGCATAAATAGAATGTGCTACACCTTCCCCTGGGGGGGACCACAAAGCTCAAGTTTGGAAATGCAATTTGAATGCTTGTCTGTCTTCCTTCTCTCAATGAAGGGTTCACTGTCTGGTGAGTGTCATTGCATCTCCCTCTAGCTATGAACTTTTGGATTTGCATTGTCAGGATATCATCCCACGGGATCATCCGGCTGGTTGTTCCCTCAGCAGAAACTTCATCTGCCCTTAAATTTTACACCCCAGGGATCTTCTTCCAGCTTGACAGCCTTCTCTGCAGCCTTTATGTCATAATAAGAGTGTGAATCATGTATGGCTGTGAGCAAAGATATGTGCTTGTGTATATATAATAACATTGACAAAAAGCTTCAAAGAGGCCTGTCATTATCAACCTGTTGCTCAGTAGTTGATACTAAAGATTAAATAAGAGGTTAGCAATGAGGAAACAATGATCTCTAATAGAAGGAGTGGCAACCCCAAGTGTAGCAGGTGTTGAAGGAGTGTGGTAGTTTCAGTTTTATCTGAAACTGGATTAGATGAAGAGAGCAATTAGTATTTTGTGGAAATAGTTAAAAAAAACAACACTTGCTTGGCAGTAGTAAGCAAGAGAGGCAAGATCCAAAGCAGATTAATTAGTTTTATGCTTTCCATTTTTGGGTATGGAATGGGACATTTAGCATGGACCGCTGGCAAAGCAACTCTATTTCCAAAGTTTTTATGACTTCTTGTGGTATAAAATCAAGTGTTACAGTGGTTCGACTACTGATTTTGATACTTTACCTTTAGTTAGTTAGTCACTTTGTAAGGTGAAGCACTCTTCACACGTTTAAAAAAATTTGGCTAAGGAGGACACTCCCAAATTATCTTATGCAAATAAGTAAATAAAATAAAAATGTCAGGAGTGTAAAGGTGTAAAGAATGACCTTTAGCTGTTATAAAATGTTTGAGATTGAAATTGCTCCATTAAAACCAGTACTGCTCTGACAAGTTGTTAGCACTTGGTGTTGGCACTACATGATTCTCTAGTCTTCCCTGAAATATACCATTCAGAGAACTCTGCTGTACGATAACGACTACCTTCAAGGAGGCTGGAAGAATCCAAACAAGCTAAAATATGTCAAAACAGCCTTTGATTGTAGTTGTTCCCTTGATTTAATCCCAGTTTTGCTAAACTACAGCATCCAGAAAGTTTTCTACTGGAAGATCTTAGTCTGATACCAAATCCGGGTAGCATTGAAATGGCCCTCAAACCTTGATCTTCAATGCAAAAAATTATAAGAGTTATGTTTAAAAATACACAACAGTAAATGTGTGGAGGTTTATAAAGAATCATTTTTTTAAATGAACTCTTATTAAAATTTGTTTTGCAAGGGAAGAAATACGGATAGGACCCATATTCTCTGCTTCTACAAACTAATGTGTTCATTATTTCCTATTAAAAATCCAAACTAGCCGACTCAAATATATCAATAGACATAAGCATGCTGTTAGCATGAAGCTAAATGTCACTCCTGCAAGATATTACCCTCTCATAATTCTTCCTTCCTAAATTCAATCTAATCAGTTGAATGATGGTAAAATTACTAAAACATATTGAAGAATAGCAATACATATTTAGTTGAATCAATAGCCTAGGAAAATTCATGAAATCTAAAGTAATTCCAGTAATCTTTCCAAGTTGTAAAACCTAATATCATATAAAAGTGTATTATGGTGAAATGGGAGAAATGTTTCAAACATTGAAATGCTTAGATTCAGTTTTAAACCTGTACTCTTTTCAGACCTTTCACCATTAAACTTGAACATAACAGACAAAATCTGGTAGTTTTTTTTTTTTCAAAATCCACCCATTCACAAATACAGACATGCTATTTTCAAACACACGCTGACAAACATGACATGTTTTCTCGTCCACAGTTTTTTTTTATCTTCTTTTTATCTTTATCAACAACAGATTATGTACAGACAGATGTTATGGGCCACTGATAACCCTCAGTGGGTAGCAGACGCAGGACAGTAAGTGAGTGTGAAAAAAAAATCTTCTAAAAGACAGTAAGAGTTTAAAAATATTGGCAATAAATGTTTCACAGACCAAATGACCTGTTATTGTGCTTGAAATGGAATCCATCATTGTTTTGGGAGCAAGTAGTTGCATGCACAATATGTGTTCTTTAACACCCAAATACATCGCAGAGGAAACGACATATAGTGTCCTAGCTTAAGGGCCATTTAAACAGAGCTTCACAATCATTTCCGAGGAAAGTACACAGTAAAAGTACAACAACAGACTTTTGATAGAGCTTGTTAATGGCAGATCATTTCAGATATTACACCACAGATTTGACCATGATGGAAATCTCTTGCACAGTAAAATTAGGGGTTATTGCTGATTTGAAAAAGAAACAACAAAATAAACAAACAAACAAACAAACAAAAACACATTCACACATTTGATTCAGTATTGAGTAATTCCCCTGTCATGTTGTAGTAGTCAGGGTTTAGCTGGGGTAGACTCATCTCTTGGTGCACACTTGCTATGGCAAATTTGCATATAGTCTCTGAGTGTGAGCTGAACACAAGAAATGGGTGCAGGCATGACGAAATACGGGATTTCCTCTCGCTGTTTGTGCTGTACAGGGTTTTTTGTCACAGGTACACACACCAGAGGGAGTAGTGGTGCACCAAGGTGAGATTTGTCCTTGAAGAGGATTCCTGTCAGTGGTAGGATTGAGCTTGATTTATGGGGGCCATAACTGAGCGGCGGAAAGGACAGGTGGAGCTCGGGCTCCTTCGCTCAGCCAGCCACAGGTAATGGCTAATTACATCTTTATCTCCCTGTGGTCTGGCAGAACAAGAACTGACTTACAGCCACAGCCAGAGACCGACATGGATCAAAATCATTTATCTAGATGGTCGGTAGAGGACACACCATGACAAGAGGACAGATGTGGTGTAAATGTGTGTTTGATGCAGTTAAAAGCATGACAGAAAGAGTCAAATACATAAACTGTTACAAATTATAAATTACATCACCAGCCACCGCTTCAGGACCTGATCGAAATGACCCCCTCGAACTGTTTCAAATGTGATTTTAAAAAGCTTGCCATGGCAAAATAGACCACATCACTTCAAAAACTTTACACCTTTTTTTGTTCTGTTTTTTTTTACCTTCATTGAAGTTGTTCGATGTGTGCGAGCAAAGTAGAAAACATTTCTTTTTTTTATCTCCCCACGCACAACTCATTACCATCGTATTTTGTTCATGTTTTCTCCTTACATGGAATTACTATTCATAGTTATTCAAATACTTATTAACATCATCATCATCATCACTGAATCATTATCATCAGTAGTAGTAGTAGTATTAACACCAAAAAAGTAAAAGCAGTAAAAGCAGGTAACCTTGCAGAGAAAAAACAGACACAGTGCAGGGAGAGAGAGAGGGCGTATGGACTCACAACAGGAACATTTCTAACCAGTACATGCTATCAACAAGCGACAAAGATAATGGAGCAGCAACAGCTTTGAAACAGAAGATATTATTTATCAATAGACAGTCTCTTGCTGCTTCAGAAGACTTAAGTGTAGTAGAGGCTTGCTGAAGATCTTATGGAGGCAACCTGAAGTCACCAGCATGGCCTCTGTACTGCGTATATTTACAGTGGCGGGATGAAGAGCAGGTGATGATGTTTGGTAGGATTGACGCACAGCTGAGAACACTAGCAATATGAAGCTCAACTAGACAAAGCAGTTTAAACAGAGAGGCAAGGAGGAGGGTGGAGGGACTTAAAAAGGTCTGGGTAGTGAGGGCTACATGCGAAAACTTAGTATAAACCTCCCCAAATTACATAAAGGGGACTGGCGCCATCACCACCCATCCTTTTTTAATACATTTTGACATCATTCATAGCAGCTTCACTGCTACACTGGTAAAATAAAAATAATAATAATTTAAAAAAAACATACATGTGTCTCCACTTGGTTTAAGTGTGTGATCATAGGGTGAAACTTCACATGACAGCCAGTATCACATTATAATTATCATTTCCATAAATATCCACCAAAATATTGTGATTTCATGTATTATTTCCATAAGGCAAACATTGTAGGTCAGTCAATAGTCTGTTTTATATTACATAAATGACCATACAGTTGTTAGATTATCTATTTTCTCGTTTGTCGCTGTCATTGTTAATATACACTCTCTATCAGCTTCACCTCAGTGGGAGTAATGGGGGAAAGCAAAAGGCGGAGAGGGGAAGTACCAAGTCAGACAAGTCTGCAAGGTGAAAAGGACAAATTGTATGCATGAAAGAGAAACAGAAGAAAGACATATTGTGACTAAGTTGAATTCATAACTGAACAGAGGGTGCAGGGGAGGGAGTTTCAAGGGAGTAGTCGTGTTTGATGCAGTGTTTCAATGGCTCCTGAAATAATGCATATTCTTTTTGTTCACAGTGATGGGTTCGTAATTAAAGAATTTCATTTCCGTTTTCCTTCCTTTGAGAGAGGGGAGAGAGTGAGACAGAGGGAGCAGAGGAAGAAATGGGGCTTGGTGTTTGAGGATGATTCCAGCAAACAGAGCTTCACACTTTCACCAGAAGAACAGCAGAGAGGGAAACCCAAACACACAGGCTGGCACTCATCCCTGCATGTAAACCAGCTCCTCGCCCCTGGAGGGCTCCTGGTCCTGGATAGAGAAATAGGAGATTGGAAAAGAGAGCCGGGAGACAGGTGAGGGAGAAAGAAAAAAAAAAAAAAGAGGTCTATTTACTATCACTTACAACATGAGTTCCTGAAGATCACTAGCTCTTACATCCATCACAATTTATATCTAGATTCTGAGATTTTTCACACATGACTAAATTCATATCGATTTGTAATCTGATTTATGGCAAAAACATATTTTTCTGGCTGTTGACTGTGTGCTGATTTATTAAAGGATAAAACCAGGTATCCAGTATGCTCTCTGGATGTGTCACTGGCTGGAACCTGCCAATTAAACGTAAGAATTTTCATATACTTGTAGTGTAAAAATAAATGAATATTTCTATCTTGTTTGGCTATAAATAGCTAGTTTGCATACATTTTATTCTATATGTTGACAATGCAGGTTACACAGTGAAAACTCCATCCAGCACTCAAATTCCTCCCATAAAAAGCTTAATACCAATGGCCTAATAGCTTTCACATGTTGCTTTACTACATGACATTTTATAACCATGATAAGGTATGGCAGTTATTAATTTCACTTTGATGCATCTGTGTTAGACACATGAGATGAAAAAGGTGACCTTAATGTCCTGATCTAATAATTTGAACATGGTGAATCCCACGTCATGAAAGCATGCATGAGGCTTGTCATTTTGACTCATCAAGCAACATTCATTTGACATCTGTCAAAAAATAACGACATTGATTGCTCTGTGGCAATTTTAGTTATCCCAGTGAGGCGTTACACCGTGTCAACATCTCCATAACAGTGTCACATCAGACAAAGACCACCAGAGTAAATACAAAAAAACTCTTTTCAAAAATACTTTTTTTATTGGAGGGAGAAATGTATCCAAGCCATCCTGGCACTGTGTGAATATATAATTCAATCATGAATTAGCTGTTGACAACCTTTGTAGGAGTTTAAAGTTTAAATCTGGCCACCAAGACCAGAATACTGACTGCTTTTTAAAATAGATAGATCACTTAATGAGTAGAATGTGTCTGACAAAACAAAGGAAGCTGAAGATCTCAAAAAGCAACACATTAATCTAAAGCCTCTGTGATCACTCTGTGGCATGTCAGTGTGTGCTATTATCAAAAACCAGGAGAAAATATGGCACAGTGATGAGCCTTCTCAGAAGTGGCCAAGGCCTCACTGATGTTCACAAAGATCGACTTCTAAAGAACAATTTACCCTTACTTGTCTCAATTAAAGGTGACCTTGATTTTTTCTTGAACAGGTTAGGGTAGGTCTGTACAAAATATGTGTGTTTTTGCACAAAATAATTCTTAGATAATGAGATTTTAGTCTGGTCGGTTCTGCCTATTTTGAGCTCCTTTCAGAATGAGCTGATTCAGAGGCTCTTGCCAGACAAAACACTTGTCTTTTCCAGCAAGCATTGTACAGCACACAGTGGTAAGACCAGCTGAGCAAACATGCTCGAGTTCCACTTGGGTTGCTAGGTAACAGGCTGGGCTCAGCTGGGATTTCTAGGTAACGGCATACGATCAGTCAATTGTGACTCAACAATTAAGAGGTTTTTGAAATGGGCAATTTTCCAGAGGCCAAAAAATAATAGCTCCCCTTTTATGTCAGTATTCATGATTCATCAATATTACTTAAGTAACTGAAGAGTGATTTTCAGTACAAAAAGTTAACAGAACATAAACAATTTTTAATCAAAGTTTCTTATATCTTACCCTGTCATTCTTAGTCTGGTTGCCCAAATGAACATCTGACAGACTTACATATCCTGTACTCTTCTTGGTGTACTGTAATTTGTCACATGTCATTTTTTTCTCAGTATCAGGCTTGTCTACATATTTTTCAGTCTGTATTGTTAAACTTACAACTAAATGCTGATTCTGTATCCTCCTTTTATGAGTGATTTAACTCATAAATTGGGACACTAACATCTTATGTGAAAGTAAGCCTTGGAGACAGCTATATGTTAGCCAGCAGCTAAATCTGGTTCTGCGCATCTCTTTCCCCGTGAATGTATGTCACTGTGTGATTCAGAATAAATTAACATCCAATCATCAACTGATGTTTATTTATATCATTGTGCCAAAAAAACAACTACTGTAGTTGTGCTGAAATTATAAGAGACCATTTGATCTTTTGTCAGATTAATAAGTAGATTTTAACTGTTCAAACTTCCTTTCTTTAATAATTGTGTGTCAGTTTAGGTCAGTGATCATCATTTGGATAAGCAAGCTGATTCCATCCTGCTCAAAAGTGTTCAGTAATTAAATGCATTGCACACAATCTAATGCAGAAATTATTTTCATTTCAGCTCAGAAGAGGTTAATGATGGTGGTATCTTAGTTCATAGTATGTGGTCAATGCTGAGTCAGACTCTGACATAGAGCAAAAACACCACCAAAGAAAAAAACAAAACAAAAAAAAAACAAGCAGCTGACCACTGAAAAACTGTTTTGCTGGTTTGCTCAGTAGAAGGAAAGAAAAACTGCAAAGCTGATCACCCAGCTGAACTTATTTTCTTGATGATTCCTGATGGCTTGGTGTAATTGTAAACTTCTTTTAATTTAAAATGTGTATCAAAGTTATCCAGTAGACATGGACTAATATTATTGTTTATTATTTTATACTGTTGCACCTCAAAACAGATTGAGGTTTGTTGTATTTTTAATGTACTTCACAGTCATTTCTCATTGTCAAGAAAACAGTGACTGATTGAAGATACTCTAGAAGAGTTTGAGTGCTATAGAGTTCAACTATTTAATGAATCCAAGACTGGAGATTCTTAAAAGCTTTGTTTTTGTTTTACTAATTCAACATTAAAATATACAGTAGGTATGTAGTAGCCTAAATACTATTATTTTCTGTTCATGTTGTGCTTGGCTCACTTTGTTTATTCAATAGTTGTTTTGGGTAGTGAGAATTTGTGTTATGGTTTTGAAACTCATTAAAACATTTTATATTATGACATAATCATGATTATTGTATAAGTTTGTATTATATTTTTTATTAGTTTTCTTACCTGAGTGCTTCAACTTAAAATGTTTAATTTTTGTCATCATGACCTGTAATGGCAGGAAGGTACAAAAGATTGTGATATATTTGAAAATCATCTAACAGATTAGAAATCTCTTCCAAAATAATAATGTTGAGTGCATCCATAAAGACACATCCCCGTGTTACATACACTCAATCATTACATAAAAGCAACACTTATAAAGTGAATCACTTCAATTACAGTGCTTTATTATGAAGGCACTTGATCTGTGGACTCTCCTTCTTCTACCAATGATTTTTATAAAGGCAGATTTTTAGTTGGAGCAATATCTACTTTTTGAAAATTAGACTGGTAGTGAATGAATGTTGAAGATAAAACATTTCTCACCTTGAACGTGTTTTTTGAAGATGTACCGAGGACTATACTTTATGCTCCTTACAGCCTGAGAAAAGTTTGGATACTCCTGCACTTTCTCTGGTGTATTCTCTAAAAAACTTTAAATTCATGGACAGGCAAATTTTGCATTTTGGAAATCCTGATATTGATAACCAGATTATGGCTACATGTAGGTAAAGGAAGCCTTTACTTTTAACAAACACGCTGGTGTTGGCGTTGTTATTTAAGTGGCATTACTCTGATCTTTATTCATTTATACTTTTCAAGAAACAATTGAGAACATGAATGTTTAGGAGGTATGTAAGATAACTAAGCAAACATTAAAAATACTAAGAAATGAGAGCAGCAAAAGTTAAAACATAGCAGACAAAAACATTATAACATCTCACAAAAAAATCTTTTTTTTCCTCTGTGTCTGCAGCTAAAGATGAAGGATCTGTTGTAACCCCGAGAATCTTCACACAAAGCCACTGTTTAGTGGGTGTAATTCTCTAGAAAAACAAGTCATTATTTTTTATGTCACTAAACATGTTTAGCAGTAACACGGCAGTAACACTTAAAAGGCTAAACTGGAAACCCCTTAATTAACCCTTTGTATTCATATTGTCGCTTGTTTTACAGTTTACAGAGATAAAAGCAGGTGATTTATGCTGTAGCGTATGAGTGTAAAGTGAAAGCAAGTAGCGACTGCCAATGGTCTATGTAATGGACTCATCGACAGAGAGTAATTACAATAATGTGCCAATTTTGACATGATTGGGGGGTTGCTGGTGTTGAAACATTGCATTTGGTACCTTTAAAATGGTGAACAAAGAGGTATAGTAGCAGACAAATTAAGTCATGTGAGGTAAAGACAGTGAGGCTCTGAATGTGAACAAAAAAACACAAAAGGATTCAGATTATGGTCCATTACTGGTTGAGGAAAGAAGTGGGTTTGTTGTGTACTAATGATAGCAGGAGAAGATTAGGAAAGAAAAAGTAGGCAGAAGGACAGATGATGGAGAGATAGGCTGACAGAAGTGACTGTGGCGGTGAAAAAGAGAGCAGAAAGATGTATGGGTCTGGCAGAGGAGTGAGTCATTGAAGGGAGACTGGACGAGATAATGGGGAAAGGAATGGAAGAAGAAAAGGGATAGATGAAGGACTCACTTAAGATGGTAATGCCAAATGCACTAAAGGGAGGGTGATGGGAAATGGAAGGGTAGGAAATCGCTCATTGGGGACGGTTAATGTGAATTGGGCTCTGAGAGAAATGACAACTTCTCGGGTAACAGGACAGAATAGAGCGACAGTCGGGGTGTAAAGGCGGGTGTGCGAACAGACGAGCTATAGTAGGGGAGAGTGTGAGCGAACAGAAAGAGAAAGAGGCTGTAATATAGGCAGCAAAGCTTTAATGGGGCGGAGAAAAACGTAAATGGGAAGAAGGAGGGAGTGTAAAGGCTCAGTGAAGGCTGTGCAGTGTGCAGAGCAAAAACAGATTTGGAATATTTTTGCAGCAGACAGTCCTGTCTAACTCCGGATAGTCACAAAAGATGAATGTGAACATATTTGGCAAAAAAAAATAAATAAAAAAGGTCAATGCGCTTGCACACCTAGGTATGTGAGATGTGTGTGATAACTTACGAAACAGCAGCATACTGGCGTTGGAGGAGCCCAGACGGTTTGAGGCGAAGCAAGTGTAGTTGCCAAAATGTTTCTCTGTCACATTGGTAAACAGCAACAGCGAGCGCGTCTTCTCGTTTTTGATCCGTAAGGTGTTGTCATTCTCTACTGGCCTGGGTTGTGTGCGCAAAAGCAAAGAAAAGAAAAGGAAAGAAACAGAACAACGGAGTTTTTTTTAGAGAAACAGAAAGAAAACCCAGGATAATATCACACCTCCTGACTCAGTCTGCCGAGAAGAATACATTACTCTGTCATTTAACATTTTTGCAGCATAGTCTCTAATAATGATCTTACTTTGTAACAACATTTGAACTCTCACTGTGTTTAAACAACAAATGCTTTGTATAGAAGTCTATTATACTGCATTCTCAAACGAAAGCTTAATTTCTATTAGCACGTATTTGTTTAACAGATACCATATCACACATGTTTATGTCTGTTGTTTCATTTCATTCTACTGAATATGATAGAACAACAGTCTGTTTAAGATTTGCTGAAGGTAAACAGCTGTGACAATCAAGACTTTTGCTGCCCATTCTCCTTGTTAAGGCTACACAACATATAGTGCAAATACATTGCCAACACATGCAATTTTCACATAACTAAGGACTGTTTAGAGTGGAATAACTGTAATACTTAGCCAGTTGGACAGAATCTCATAACTCCGGACACAAATGACAAATCAGTCAAAATGCTAAAAGTTCAACAGAGTGGGATACACAGATGAGAATAAGAGAAAAAAGAATTTTAATATTTGTCATTGCAATATTTATCATTATTTTCTCCATCACAGCAGTTTCTAATCTTGTTTAGCCCTACTGTGTATTATGTTCTTGTCCAGTCTGGTTGGTCATAGTTCAGGTTGTTTTTTACCTGTGTGACTCTAAATATGACCAAGTTTAGATAAGTCTTTTTTTTTTTTTTTTGCAATGAAGAGCTTTGCCTTATATGAATGGCTAATTTTCTTTTCTTACCCAATTTGAAAAGAGGTACTCATGGGAGGTTTTGTTATTGACTGTTTACAAGTTTAATTTGAAGCAAATTAGACGTAATGTGACACTAATAAGCACAAATAAGGATGAGTAGCTTAAGCATATTATTCTTTGCTTCAGACAGATAACACTCAGAGGTGAAGTGCAGGGGAGAGTATTTTCAGAACCGACTCAGAAGTGAACCAAAAACAAGCGGCAATGGCAAAACACACTGTGGTTCATTTTGCCCCTAAAGTCAAAAGTTGGATCTCAGAATAACATCAAAACTTGTACTCCTGTTGCAAGTCTTAACTCAGAAGGACTTACAAATTGTTCTAGTACATGATCAGGCAGATTTTATTTATTTTTTTAGCAATACAAGCTAAAAGCTTGGGAAAAATGGGGAAAAAAAGCGTTTTTTTCCCATTTAATACTAGCAAATACTAAAGCAAGATGTTTTATTACACAAACCAGCTTTCCTGACCCTGGTGAAGAAAAAACATCCCCACAGCATGATTCTCCCACCACTGTGTTACACTGTGAGGGTGGTTCATTCAGGATGACATGCTGTCCCTGCCACACGAAGCATTTTGTATACACATCAAGAGGAACACCTTTCTCCAGATTTGCTATGGGCCTTAGGAAGTTTCCGGTAAACTTTAACCAGGACTTCCAGGCTGAACACACCACAAATACACTTATTTTTTGAAAGCAACATAATCATTTATCTTGACTAATTCTTATTTGCTATTTTATCTTAATTTATCACATAAAATAAGGTTGTATTGTGTCAAAATATGTGAGAAAGGTCAAGGAATATAAATACTTTTCCACATCATGGTACTTTTGGCAGCATAGAGACATTTTTTTCTTAATTAATTCTCTCTTTTGTTTTATTTTCAGGCAGTTGGCCATGTACATATGGCTTCATAGACTTTGACTGGAGTGTCATACACAGCAATAAGATTACTGTCTGAAAATGCACAGACAATTTCATTTTAAAGTATACTGCTCAGAAAAATAAAGGGAACACTCAAATAACACATCCTAGATCTGAATGAAAGAAATAGTCTCATTGAATACTTTGTTCTGTACAAAGTTGAATGTGCTGACAACAAAATCACATTGATTGTCAATCAGTGTTGCTTCCTAAGTGGACAGTTTGATTCCACAGAGGTTTGTTTTACTTGGAGTTATATTGTGTTGTTTAAGTGTTCCCTTTATTTTTTTGAGCAGTGTATTTTTAAAGCAAAAAAAAAAATAGATAACTTAATAAATACTCAACCATGCTGCTCAAGGGACACTGCCTTGCATGTTTTAGGTGTTTTCCTGCTTCGGCACACCTGATTTCAATTGATGACTGATTAACAGGCTTTTACTGAACTGCAATCATCTGAATTGAGTATTTTAAAGCAGAGAAACAAATAAAACACACAGTGCAAAAATGATATAAGGACTAGGGTGGGGAAAATCTGACCTAAGCTATGAGTATATGAAGTCTTGAAAATAACGACAATTTGTTTTGAAATATAAAATGTCACAGAAGATTCTGAAATCTGTTCTTCTGCTTTGGTGTTTGGTAACAAATGATTATGAGGAAAGTCGGAAAAAAAAACATTGTATTGTAGCATTTTTTTTATGTGGTTATATGTGCTGTTTCACTTCTAAAATATTTTTTAAAAAGACACAGCTGCTGTAGTCACTGCGTTTTCAGGGATTTTTTACTGACAGAAACCACACAGCATGTGTCCAAAACTCTGAAAAAAAAAAAAAAAAAAAATAACAGAACTACTAAGCTTTTAGACCTTGATACTCAAGTTTTATATAAATGCTACAGGTTTGCCAAATATCTCACATCATGAATACAAATTTGTTCTCAAGCTTAACTTTTGAGCTTCTCAAGATCCTGTTTACTTACAAGGTCACTGAACCAGTGCTGGGTCAGCTTGACATCTCAGTTCACCAAAGTTTAGGTTGAATTATACAGATAAGCATTCCTTTCAATTACTAACTCTGTGTTTTTATCAAAAACAACTCATTCTCATCAGAATCAACACATATCTGGTAGAAATTAGACTATTACTCAAAGTTAATGAAGTCTATAGTCTTGTAGCAACTCATATAACTCCTTTAACTGTGCATACCTAATTTACTCTCTAACTCCCTCTCAATCAGAGTAAACAATGCACTCACATTTTTCTATGTCACTTTTTCTGTCATCATTAAGCAGGGAATTGTTGTGGCTCATGAACCCATCATTCTAACCCTCTGAGAAATTTGATGCCTAAAAGATGTTTCCCAGAAATCCATAATGGCTTATTTGCATTTAGATATTGAGTTAAGATGGAATACATTATATCCTGGCGACATCACAAACAAACTTTATTTTTCTGAGCGTTCATTCTATTAATGCTCTATGCGTCACCAGCTTGTCTCTACATTGCTTTAGCTATAATTTCTTAAGAGAAGAATTTGCTGACATATTTAGTGATTCTCTTATAAAGACAAAAACTAGGCCCAAAAGACAAGTGTTGCAAAAGGCTGTTGAAGAAAACTATTCAAACACATTGGTGCTGTCTTAACAACATATGGAGACACTCCTTAAAAATAACTGAATAACATTTAATGTAAAAAAAGCACAGATTTTATTTCTACATAATTGTAAGCTTTTCTTAATAACCTTCTAAAAATCCCAACTACTTGTTAATGCCAGGACCTTAATATATTGTAGTGCATGTAATAAAAGAGTAATTAATGAGCTGACATTCCAAATACTGCAATGTAATATAGTTTCATAAACATTGTAGCTATACATTGTTATCAATTAAACTTAAGCCTCTTAGCATTTTTCTGACATTGACAAACAAAAATCTGAAAAGATTCACCATTAAATGAAGTTGTAGAGAAGTTTAAAGCAGGATTATCTTGAAAAGCAGCACCACTTTTAATATCTCAGACTACTGTTCAGTGCATCATCTCAATATGAAAAGATTTTGAAACAGCTACAATCAAGACACAGCCATCCTGACAGGCTCGACAAGAAAAGCAGAGAAATGGAATCACTGGAGGAGCTGCAGAGATCCTCAACTAAAGAGGGAGAATCTGCCAACAGGTTGATTTTTAGCTGTGTCTTCTTCAAATTTGGCTTCTATGTGTCTGTATATGTGAGAAGTACCCTGCTATTGAGTGAAAGTCATAAGAAATCCTATTTACCACAAGCAGGGTAGGGGGCACAGAGGAGGAAGGGGCTCTGAATACGTGAGACAAAAAAGTTCCTTTTTGGCATACAGGCAAAATTTTTTGTGTGGTAGAAAATTCACACTCCTTTCCAGTGCAAGCAAAATATATATTTCTTAATACATTTTTATAACAGATGTAAAGTATGAATCAATGTCACCACAAGAAAGATGTTTCAGAAAATCAGATGTGTAAAAACTTAGATTTGGTTATGAAGAGTATTTATCAAAATGCATCCATGCAGACTCTAAAAGGTTTTATAGTGGTTTCATATGGTCATAGAGAAATAATCTCAACAACCCTGACCTATTTGCTCTGTAACCTTACCTATGATCGTCTCTGTACCACTCAAATGTAGCTGGTGGAACTGCCATTGCATCACACCTCAAGATGGCTGTCTTTCCTAGATTTGCAGGCATGTTCTTCATGTCTGTGATCATCGGAGGGTCTGGTGGAAAAAAAAAGTAGAAAAATAAAATCAGCAAGAGATAATTCAATAATTAATACACACCATCTTTTACTGAATAATCAAGTCAGGTCTGATGGGGGTTGCGTACAAGGTTGAAAAATGCCCACAGAGAATGAAATTAAAATATGTAGAGACTAATGCATTCACAACATTAACATATATTATTAATACATAATTATGCACATGAGGTTGACCTGGATTACGACCACTGGCCTTTTGTGTCCTGCAAACAGAGAAGTACTTACAGTTTACCGTGACTCTGACCTTCTGCTGGTCAGGTGGAGCCACACCGTTGTGGGTGATGCATTCATAATCCTCAGCCTGCTGCCTCTTGATCTCTGTGATATCCAAGAACTCCCCCTCACTCACCAGTCCATCTAATTACAGAAAGGGTAAAGTCAAAGGTCACAATACATCAAGTGCAAGGCGACTCAGTCTGCAGATTTACGGCACACTACTTGAAGTACAGCATACGCCCTTCCAGCTTTAGACAGTTTAAGAGCATGCAGAAGGCCAACATGCAAATAACTGCAAATGAAGCATCACTCAATTCTGCCGGGGAATATTGATATACAAAGATGGGGGATGTGATGGAAATCAATATCATGATAATTAAAACCGTAATGACATGATGAAAAGGATGATAATGAATTTATCAACAGACACTAATGAAACATTTGTAATGAAGAAAAATTGATCATATTGCAGTTTTTGCCAGCAGCCGGTTCGACACTGACAGAAAATAACTGCACTTGTTCATGTAGAAAAACGAACACCCTCTGACGTAAGTGGCACTATTACTTTTGAAATGCTAGGGGAACTTGGACACTTCTCAACAAACAACTGGATGAGCCGGGGTGTAATAGCTAATTCGCCACATTACATGGTGAGAAGAATATTTGGCGGTTGTTTGATGTTGACAAACTCCCAGGTGCAGCTAAAACCAAATTAGTCAGTCTAGCGCTTTTCCTCGGGCGACGAACATCTCTTCAGAGGTGGAGAGTCGAGGGAATAGACTGCGAGTTATTGCTCCTTCATGTGGGGGGAATTGATGTTATTGGCTCGACAGTGACAGAGACTGAGACAGGAAGAAAACAAAGGACAAGACTGACTGTGCACACGTTCCATCCAGTCAGCCTCAGCAGCCAGCTGTCTCTTAGCCCTTAAAGCCATCAGGCCTATTTTTTCTTCCTCTTTAACCAATTAAAGAAGCCAGACTGTGTGACACAGCAGAACATATAACCTCACAGTTAACAAGGAAATCCATCTATTAATTTGCTACTTACTTTTCCATTTGAACCCTCCTCTAAGGAATACAAACAAACAAAAAATTCCACCAATCTATTGTCAGTCTGTAGACCTATACCTCCCATCATGAACTCTGCAGCAGGAAATTTAAGAACAACACTAACACACAAACACCAAAAAGACACTAAACGCTACAATTATTCCTGTCAGAGATTAGCGCTGCGCTTCTAATTGAAGATTATGCTGGAGGATTATTAGTGAGGCTACTGAGCTGGAGACGATCCATTGTGGCTGAGAGGAGAACGCCGACACTATGACGACTGCATGTGCCACCCAAGAGATGGCAGGCAGACGCTAAGTGTTGCGGTCGGGTGGTTGCAATATTATTCACTCATGCCATTAGTGAACAAAGTACACCGTAGGTCTCTTGTGACAGAATTGTTAAGCAGACAGAAACAATATAAAACGTCAGTACACCTTTTAAAATAGAAAACTTGTTTTATAAAAAACCCCAAAAAATATATTATTACAAGACAAATCACTGCAGAGCATCTGTCTTTCTTTAATGTGACCTATAACCTATGCAATTCAGCTCAAATATTTTAGGAACCTAATGATCTAAAGTGAGATAAGCAAAGAAGATGCCCTCAAAATCTAGCAAATCTGAAGATTTTTTGCAGCATTTAGACAAATATGCCAAGATGTGTTATTCTCATTGACTTCTGCTGGAGAAAAGACTGGCTACTGTGTTAACAGTAAACAATGAATGAAAAAGTAGGAGCTTAAATGTGTTCATATTAACACAACCCCTTTGCTTTAGTTCTTCAGTTGTTATTCTTCAACCCAATAAATGTCACTGTTCTTATTAGTGACATTAAAGTCAAAAAAAGTTGGTAGTTATTTATTCTCTTAATTAATGTCACATTTAAAAAAAAACCTAGTAAACAAATAAATCTGGCATTTTAACAAGGCCATGAAGATTTTTCTGACTCACTGTAAACTGACATTAACAGAGGAGTTGTAAGAAATAAAGATGACAAATTAAATGACACATTGGAGTAAACAAGCGCTAAATTTTACATTGCAGACATAAAGACCGATAATATACAACACTTGGAAGAAGATGCAGAGATGAAAGGTGAGTAGGATGGAAAAAAAAAAAGCCACACAGAGGAGAACGGTAACGTGTCAAGTTGGGTTTTTGATATGCTTGGTCTTTTTTCACTGACAATTCATCGACAGCTCCTACAGACTGTATGATGTAATATGACAGCCCCTCTCTTGCTCCATCCCCTGAGATCTGCGAACATGCCTTGCACATTTCTTTGCACTTTGGCGGGTGATCATATCTTAGCAGACGGCCTCTGGCACTCCTACAATGGTCAGTAAAATACAGCTCCATCAACCACTTAAGGCTTTTGAAGGAGCCTAACTCCTGACCACCAGAGATAATTGGATTCCACCTTGGAGGAGAGGGAAAGGGAGGAGTGTGAATGAACAAAAATGGGGGAAAGGATCAGGACTCTTGGCTTTCCCCAGCAGTGAAATGGTGCTCTATTTTTCGACGGCACTGAGAGTCTGAGTGGAACTTCAGGGTGCTTGATTTCTGGGCTTCTCTGATCCGTTTCCATTACAAAAACTACAGTGATGGCAAAGAGGACTGAAGTTAGGCTGAAAAGGAGAATAATAGGGAGACTAAAATTAATTTTACTCAGAACTCTGAAAGGGAGGACTTATGTTCGCTTGTTTTTGTGAAAAATTTGGTGATTGCTACTACAGTGCTGACCTGATTTATTGGGACTAGTGTAAATTAATCAACGGTAAATAAGGTTTTGATTGCAAAGATATAAGTTTATGCTAAAAACCTTCAGAAAAACCCAACCTTGCATTTGAGCACACTTATTTGGTGGGGGTAAAACTTCAAATCTTTATTAAAAAACTCACTGCTGACCTCATTATTGGCACCCTTTACTGTCAATACTTTGGATACTCAATTTCTGCAAGCCAGACAGATGTTAGTCCTTTGCAAAATATGGACTTTGTAAGGTTTTTAAAAGACAGAGTTATATTTGACCATTTCTTTTTGCACAATTTTCTAGTTCATAAGGAGCCCTGAGTCTCAACAGATTTTAAATCTGGTGTCTGACCCTAGTCCTACCCCTATTGACCATGGAAACAGTTTGATTTTTTTGTTTAGTTATCAATTGCTGCTTTGGCAAAATCTTTCTGTCAATATTCTATTGATGCAAAATTATGACTTATTCTCAGTTTTCTGCCAGAGGTTGACAGGTTTTAATTCAAAATTTTGTATTTCCAAGAAACCACAGTATCATATCTAACAAGGTTAATAGAACATTTAAAAGACGAAAAAGCCCATAGCATGATGGATTCTCTGCCATAATTAACATTAGGTGGGTCTTTTATAAAAGATATATGACATTACCTTGTAAATTGGATACAAGTATTTGAAGCCCAGATATGGGCCACTTGCCTTGAACTTACGATGTCTGCAGCAAAGTTTAGAAAACTTTCAACTTTTAAAAGCATCAAGTAAAAATACTTCAGTTGAATCTATTTTAAAGAATTTCCGCTAATACTTTCTCCATCTGTAATTTTGTTAAAAACAACACTCGACATGGATTGTTTTTCGTGTAAGAAAGTGTACACAGATTACAAGGTGAATTTTCAAATGTGACAGTTGCCACTGTATTTCAGTAATTTAGCTACTCTAAACAGCTATATTAGATTTTTTTAAAACAATTTAAAATGCTTAGGAACATGTTTTTACTAATAATTTCATCAAAACAATTAAATTAGGTAAGGATTGGTAAATTGACTTGATTAACATTCTGCAGACTGATTTGGGGACTTTAGCTGCATTTTGAGAACATTTATCATTATCACTGTAATAAACTGAGAGCTGATATTCATCACTTAGATTCATTAGGGAACAGTAATCAAGATACATCATTGTCTCAGTTGAAAATAATTGCTCTAACAAAAGTGAGAGGGAAGCAGTCTCGGTCTGCACCTTTGAAAAGTTGACTTATGAAAAACGTACTGTAAAAGATTTTTGGTACATTATGTATTAAAATATTTGAAAAATAGTGTGCTGAGACCAAGCTGGAAGCAATTTATTCCCTTGAGAAAAACAAAGTTTTATTAAGTCATAACTCTTGTTTGGAAGTTTTGGTACAACACTTTTATGACTGTAAATCATTTATCATTTGTGCATCAGACCTATAAATCCTAGTATGTGCTGTCGTCACATTTTAATTCAGAGTTAGATTCAGAAGCGGTATTCATATCCAGTTATAGAGACTCAGAAGAGACTTATGTAAAACTAAAAAAACAAAAAATGAACAAAATGCCAATAACCATTTTTCCACTGATGTTAATTCCAACAAAAATATGTCTAATATTAATCTGCACTTGTTTGGCTGTCCAATACAAACAGTAACACCTTTGGCCTGTCAAAACATCTTGTGTTTTATCACAAATCCTTCTATGAACAGTAAACAGGATTTTGCCTGAGGTAATTACCCAAAGTCAAAGTGCAATGACGTACTAAGGTTACTAGTGGAAACCATGATGGGTTTTATAACTCAAGACAAACTAACAAGCGTGTAAGTACCAGTGATAAAGTAAAATAAAAAAGGTCAGGCATTAACACCTACACTGTGCCAAAGTAAAGAGCAATACACTTGTCCCACATCTGCTGCCATGAACAAAGAGGCTGGTATATGCTGATCTGTTTTACACAGGTTATATGAGGCCCAGTTTAGGGAAGTACCACAACTTGTTGATGATTACTGTATCCCACTCCTTCCATTCTTGCATGAAAGAGTCAAAAAGTATCTCATGTCTATGAGCTTTTTGTGCTTCCTTGAGATATCTTGGCTGCTTTTCTTGTCAATATTTCACCACATTTGCATATGAACTTTGAAATTCACATACTTGATTTAGAAGGAAGATTTTTCTTTTGGTAGCTTCACAAAGAAAATTCAAGTTGGTATAGATGAATGAAAGCTAGCCCCCTGGCAAAAATCTTGTGAAATGTCTTTTGTGATGAAAAAGGGAACTTTGGTTCTTTTTGACTATTGTTGAAAAAAAAAGTAAAAAAAAAAAATTCTGCAAAAAAATTCGCCTTGTCTAGATCTGACCTCTGCTGATGCTGCTTTTTCTCTGCGTTAGAATAGCAGCCAAGGCATTTAATTTAATACCACTGTCCTCTTTGTAGGCATCATTGAAGTTAGTTTTAACATAATGAAATGCTATTTACTATGAGTATGACGTTTAAAGATAATCAGAACTTTTTCAGAAACTGGCTGAGTGACTCATTGACTGACTGTCTTTTGTTCTTTAAACTCTGAAAAGAGTCATTTTTTAAAAGAAAAGGATTATTGACATTTTAGTTTGATTTAGAAGCTCATGTCTCATCCTCCCATCACCTTTCTTGACATACAGTATGTTCAGGTTAAGTCTTTGTATTTTAAAGAATTGCATCTGAGGCTCTATTTGACAAAATGGCAAGTTTTTTGCTGTGTGGGTAAATGATGGAGCTCATGTTTGGGTGAGTCAAAGATCAGATCTGTGCTTCGGTTAAGATAAAGAAGGCGGCACCTGAAAATAATGGTGCAGCACAGTCTCACTGCAGCATGCAGGTAAGATCTCAGGAAACTGCAGACACACTCCGAAGGTTTCTGGGACTTTAAGCAGGTCCCTGTGACCTCTGAGGTCCTCCGGCTCCTCCTAATTCACAGCCTCCTGGTGTAAATTCGCACATCAACACACACACACACACACACACACACACACACACACACACACACACACACACCCCATCCAACTTAGATTCTTCTCCAGAATGCCCTCCCTGCAGTTTTCTCTGCAGTCTCTGAGTAATGGGGACAGATGGCTAGCAGCTTCTTGCTGTTTCTTTGGGCTCAACAACCCCCCATCCCCTATCTACAGCAACCCCTGGTCTCCTACAACTGATGGTTTGGTTGTAGAAACTCCCATGGAATAGCAATGTGGGCGCTATCTCATTCTCTGCTCGCTGAGGGGTTATGAGGGGGTAGAGGAAGGGAGGGAGGATGAGATGATGGGGGCGGCTAGAGAGGGAGGATTACTGCTGACAGAGGAGAAATGCTGTAGGCTTTCAAGTGAGGACAACCGCACAGAGTTTGTGATGCGGAGTTGTGTCTGTGTGTGTTTGTTGCAGGTGTGCATTCATGCGTGCTTTCCTTTTCTCCTGTTTACTTCTGTGTTTCTGTGGGTGTGTATGATCTCCACTGGGCTTGTCCCTGCCCGAGGTACTGTATTCTACTGTGCAGCATCACAAACAATACTTGTGGGAAGAAGGGCAAACACAGGTAGGAACACAGGAGAGGAGGGGGATCCGACCTTTGAGCAAGCCTATAGCTGACTGTACATACACCAGTACAGTTGTTTGTGAATATATTTGCTTGCTGTATAATTACAGTATGTTTCAGTAGTTGTTCACACTGACCTGTTTATTGTTACTATCCTGCTGCTTATTACTATCTACAAAACAACTTTAAAAACAAAACATCATCCAGCAGTAGACAGAGTGAGGGTGAACACTGCTGGAAACATAATGCAATAAAGCAAATGTCAAATATGGTTTGACTTAATGTTGTTGAACAAAGTGCAATACATAAAGTAGCACAGAAATGTAAAACAACAGCAGAAATTACAAAATAAAAATTGTACAGATTAAAAACAGGCACTCTTCCAACAGGTGGGATCACTTGGTTCTATAGTTTAAATCAGGGGTGCCCAAAGTTGGTCCTTGAGGGCCAGTATCCTGTATGTTTTAGTTCTCTCCCTGGTTTAACGCACCTGGATCAAATGATGGCTCGTTAGAAGGCCTAAGAAGAATACTGACATGCTGAAAATGTTGTTGGTACTACCAAGGAGAGAACTAAAAAGTGCAGGATGCCGACCCTCGAGGACCGACTTTGGGCACCCCTGGTTTAAATGCTATAGCTCTTCAAAACACTAAAGAGCAATTTGTACATCTAGGTGAGCTGAATGACTAAGAGATACATAGAAAACATTGTGTCCATTAATTACGTCACATGATCAAATCAGAATGCTCTTGTTATACATCAATGTAAGGATTTGGTTTTTCTTTGTGTTAGGTTAGGTTTTTGTGTGTCGTTTTTCAGTTTATTGAGTCTTTGTATTGTCCTGTCTACCCTTTGATTGTTCCCAGCTGTGTCTCGTTCCCCGATTACCCTCTGTGTATTTAATGCCACCTGTGTTCAATGTTCTTTGTCGGGTCCTTGTCGTATCTGTCTTGTCAAGCTGTCTGGTTAAGTCTGTTGCTACCGTCAATTGAGTTTCCAGTTGCTACCAGTTTTTTTAGCCTTAGCCTTCTGCTCTTTATCTGTGCTGCCTGGACTTTGGATTGTTGTTTTTTCTGAATTCATCATTAAATCATTGTTTTTTCATTTTCTACCTGGGTCCTCAGCGTCTGCCTCACCACTTCACACCACACATCATGACAATCAATGCAAGAAATAGATATCACTCTATCCAAAGCATAATATTTCAATTTTGTACAATTTAAAACCGAGTAACATTTAATATTGAACATTAAACCCTGAACCATAACATGTATTGTGTTTGTAGACCTGTACTTTCAAAATTACAGAGAAGAGATCCTAGCAGAGGATAGTGAGGGGAGATGAGAAATTTAGTGGACTCTATCCTCTGTTCAGAGCTTAGCATAGTTATAGGAACACGAATTCTGTCAGAATCCTCACTCTCTTTCCTACTAAACAGTTCCCATCAGGCAAACCACACAGCAGCTTCAAAAGCTGAACCACTAGGCTGCTTCATAGGTTTCTGCCTTCAGTTGTTAAAAAGCTGTAGTTGGATGAGATGAAGGGACACAGCCAGGACAGGTTGCTTACCATCATAGGGGAACATAGAGACACACAACCATGCTCACGCACTCACACCGAAGGGCAATTTAGAGAGACCATTTACCTAACAGTCATGTTTTTATACTCCCAATTAGAGCTATAAAGTCTTTACACTTGACACTTTCCAGAGGCAATGCAGAGATTGTTTTGTCTCAGTCTGAACTGATAACAACAAAGATGTGAGCTTGTATGCTACAAAAACTGCACTCATAATATCAAGAATCATGAATTCAAACACATTTAGAAGCAAAAACGGTCAGATTTTAAGCCCAAAGTAGCCATGCGGCCAATGTGGTACAGGCTGAAAGGGTGGATGAAGACAGATGTCGACAATTATAGGTGGTGCAGTGGGAATAATTATGTGTAATGTGCGGGTATTCAGGACAAAACATTAGGAGAAATGCAAAATGATTTAGGCAGGGGACAGAATAAACAGTTAGATTTAAGAGAGATGACACAGGGACAAAGGATAAAGAGATGGATGCAAGCTGAATGCTGATAAGCCTGCAGGTTGGAAAAGAAAGCATGGATAGACTTCAGCTGGCAGAATATGGACAGGGATGAGCGTGTAGACTGGGAGATAAAGGCAAGGGTGTTAACATAAGATATCTGGATGTAAAAACAAGAATCAGTAGCTTACATTTCTGGTCCTTCCATGTGACTGTGGGCTCCGGCCGGCCGACAGCCAGACAATAAAGGTTTACATTCTCTCCCTCATTCACTGAAACGCTTTTTGAGATGTTTACGATTCTTGCTGGCACTGAAAAACAAGATTTCACCATTAAAACCCGACCTCAAAATCACCTTTCACTCATAAATTATTGATAAGGCTTGGCCTTGCAGTTTATTAAGGTGTTAAGGTCTTTGCGTTTCAGACAGACAGGCAATCAGCTGATTAATGATCTAAGCCTGGGTGCTTACTGAACTGTGCAACAATATGGTCGACCATCTACTTAAAATGCAATAGATCTTTAAGCTCCTGCAAATTAACATTAAAATGCCCTCCTAACATTTGATCTCATTTCATCCTTAGCTGGAAAGAACATCTATTAGGTTACCCACTTGTTGGAGGAGTTTTTTTTTCTTGTATTCCTTTAACATAATGACCCTAAACTCAAAGTACTGGTGCACTACATATGTTCTTAGTCTGATATCATGATGGACCTTGAATTTAAATGACCACGTATCATTATTTTTAATGAGCTTGGCTCAGAAATTTGTAACATCAACTGAGGATTTTTATGTTATGTCTTTCTGGAGTGGAAAGCTTGCAGTGATAAAGCACAGATTGCAGTGCTGCTACTGCTCAGGGGTATAATTATTTTGTGTACCACCAAGCTCTGACTTCAATTGGAGGAAACTTGGAACTGAACATAAACAGTCATCCTTGCCAGCTTTCAGATCCTGCAGACATAGCTGCTTTTAAATGTGTTAGTAAAGTGGCTCATATTCACCTGTGACCAACCCTTATCATTTATATTTAAGCAAAATGTAACTAATATAGCTATCAGTAGTTTTAATCTGCTAGTAACGTATAACTATTATATGAATATAGCAATTTACCAGACCATAAACTGTAAATAGGGGGTGTGAGGCCCTCCTGGCAGTCCTGCATCAATACTTTGTGTCACTCAAGATCAGTCAGTTTCACTGCACTGAATTGCTGACGTGATGACTGAGCCTCAGTCATGAGCCTACGCTGACAGTCACTGTATTTAGTCAGACAGTTGGACTGCCTCCTGTGCATTTAATCTACTCAACACAGATGCTCATTCATTCGAAGCATGCCCAAAATTCTGTTTAAGGTTAATGGAAAGTTAGCAGGCTATAGAAACAAAATAAGAAATGCATTTAAGTTCTTCGACAGGACACCTTCATGTTCTGTGTCACCTGCTATGCTGTTTTCTGTTAGTGATTATAACCTAAATACACTGCTCAAAAAAATAAAGGGAACACTTAAACAACACAATATAACTCCAAGTAAATCAAACTTCTGTGAAATCAAACTGTCCACTTAGGAAGCAACACTGACTGACAATCAATGTCACCTGCTGTTGTGCAAATGGAACTTTGTACAGAACAAAGTATTCAATGAGAATATTTCTTTCATTCAGATCTAGGATGTGTTATTTGAGTGTTCCCTTTATTTTTTTGAGCAGTATATTTATATCATAACAATCTCTATCAATAATACCATTTATAATTTAGTTTAGTTGAAATACTTCCATTGGTATGAATTTCTATAATAATTCAGATACATTTGAATTACTCATTACAAAATATTACGTACAAGCTAAAATGAATAAATCAATACTTCCCATCTAATTTTTGTTAAACATTCCTTACCAAGTTGCAGCTTGACCACACTCTTTTTGAAGCTATTAGCAAACTTCTGACATATTTCTGGCAGGATATTTGAATAATGTTATTATCAGAAAGCTTATTTTTCTGGTCCTGACCTGTCCTTCAAGTGCAGTTTAAAGATTTTCAATAAGGTTGAGATAAAGATCAGGAAGTTTAAAGCAGTTTTCCATTTAAAAACCAAATTAATGTGTGTTTACTTTACACTCAGCAGTTACTCAGCAGTCAGTGTTTATTTGTTGTAAAACTCTGGTAGTAATGACCTCCTTGACTTTAAGAAGTGAAGCTTGGGATTTCAAACTTACAAATACTGTGTCATCTATCAAGCATGAGGGCAGTTTATTGTACTGTGTATTGGTTTAGATGTTATTTATACTGGTGGAAGAAGTTGACATAATGAAGAAAGATGGCCACATCTAAATTCTTCAACTTAACTTTAGCTTCAACGTGAATCCCAAACACTCATCAAAACAAGTTTTAGGACAGATAAAGCAGGCTAACAATTAACTTCTAGAATGATCCAGAGTTCAACCCTATTAAAAATGTGTGAAATATTCACAAAAGATCAGTCCTTTCCTGTAAACCGACCAGTTTAAAAAAAACTTTACGATTGCTGATAAGACTGACCATAAATGTGAGTTGTTTGTCGGTAACTTGCTTAATGACATTTGATCAGATACTAATGGGTTGGTGTGCGTATATTTTGAGTTTACTTTACACATGTTTTCAAATAATAGAAAAAAAATCTGTAATAAATGAATTCCATTTTGAAAAAAGCTCATTTAAAATGCATTCTGAAGAGTCAAATATTAATGACGGTCTTGCCTACAATGAGTGTATGATAAACCTTTCTTTTGCACGATATTTGCATAGCTAATATCTAAAATTGCAGTATACATAAAAAATGCAGACTGCAGACTATTAATCATTTATTGCATTTAACTGCCACACATTAAAATTCAGTTGTCACATCTCAGCTGCTGACCTTGGACTATGAGGTAGACATGGGTGATGCGGGGTTTGTTGTTGGCCTGAAAGGTGCAGGTGTACGGTCCCTCGTCTGTTACTTGCACCTTGTCGATGAGGATGGAGAACTCCCTGTTGCTGGTGTTGACCAGCGTCACTCTCTTGTCCAGAGACCACTTATCAGTCCCCGTGAAAAGGATGTTTGAGCGGTTCAGCCAAGCTTTGTGGGTCACCTCCTCGTCGATCCGACATCTATTAGACAGCATAGTGTTATTTATAAGTGGCAGGATTTTCACTTCAAAACATAACATTTAGTAACAAAATATTACCTTTCTTGGTTAACATACTTTACATAGTCAAAGCTTTAGAGGATAAACAAATATATTGTATATATAGTTTTTTTATATATATAAAACATACATTGCCACTTTCTGAGCAACATGTTAGTTTGGTTTATCTTAGTTTATGCCAAATTCAACTTTTGCATTTTAATGCAAAATGTTTTGGTCACCTCAAATATTTGGGCTAAGACAGACCATTCTAATTTGAAGAGAGTAAAAAAACATGACTTGCAGAAGAATTTATACCAAATGACAATTTACATTTTCTTTCACATTAAAACCACAGCCTCAAATATGAGCTATGTATTAATATGTATTTTATTGGAATTGCATTCGATAGACAAGCACAACTATTAAGTTTTAGTTTAAGAATACATGCTTTTCTATATGTTCAGTAGCAAAAATACAGTATGTGTAATGTGCATATACATGCAGCAACCCTGAGCCAATACTTAGTATTCTAACTTTTTACTACAGTAGAAGCTACAAGTCTTCTTTGGATATCGTTCTCATACTTATGAACAGTAAGAAACTGATTTTTATTTATTTATTTCTTTGTCTATTCTTTGCAAAATACACGTATGAATGTCAACTTTCAAGTCTGGGCACAGATTGCCAGTTGAACTTAGGTCTGGACTTTTAACATGTTATCTTTTAAGACTGCCTAATATTTAACACCCATATCTGTGACCAGGTTTTCTGTTCCTGTTGATGAAAAGCATCACAATCATAATGTGGCCTCTTTCATCAGTGGCTTTCTTCTCATCATTCATCTACAAAGCCCAGAGTTTTGGAGTGCATAAAAAATAAGTTATTCCGTTACTGATGGTCCCACCTGAGTTGCAGCTCTCTGCAGCGTGTCACAATTACTTCTCTGGTAATAAGTAAGTTGAGCTACAGTCTTTCTATGTCCAAAAAAGCATTAAACAGTGCTCCATGAGGTCTTTACAATTTTTATTGTAAAAATGTAGTTTCTTTCCACTTCACAATTATGTTCAACCTTGTGTTGGTCTATTACATAAAGCAAAGATAGAATACATTAAAAGTTTGCAGTTGCAACATAAGAAAAATGTCAGGAGCTGTATGAAACAGACTGTGTTTATAATGTATGCCTTTTAAAGCTTTCTGCAAAACCTTTTAGCATTGCAGAAGAACCCAACCTCCATTTTTCTAAAAATAATCCTTCTGTTGCTGTTTCGATGAGAATGAGTGAGCACTCTCTGTTCATTTAAGAAAAAATGCTGTGACTGCAAAGGAAACAGCACATCATTTACCTCATTATCATTCCCATCAAACCATTCAATTACCCTATCTGCTGAATCAGCATTGCTTTGTCTAGCAAATTTTTTTTTGCAACCTTTTTTCTTTAATTTGTCTTTAACTGTTCTGCAATGCACTCAAATGTTTTATGCTGGAGAAAAGGGATTGAAGTGATAACACATTTGGCTGTCTAAGACCAGTCATATGTCAGAAAACAGCTTGTGAGCAACACATTGCATGACAAGAGGCTGTATAACATTATTCACAGCTTAGTAATTTGTTTTGTCGGGAAGCAAATTTAGAAAACCTATTTGGTCTACAACTCAAGAAAGTAGATTTCCTCCCTAAATTAAAGTTAACAGCAATACATTGAAAAATCTGTCAAACAATGAGAAGTAATATAGCACTTTTTGCTGGAGCTCTGTAATTTGCTTTTGTTTTGTTGTGTGCAGCCTGACACAAATGCCAAAGCTTTGACATCTAGTGCTTAGCTTGGCCACTAGATGTCCTTAACCAGCTTCAACTAGTAAGAAACCAGCATACTGAAGTCCTCATGTTTAATTGATATGACCTGGATAAATATCTCTGAGGTAGATCACTTGCCAACTTACAGGCAGTGACACAATGCATAACAACCAGAGTACAAGTGAGCTTGGAAGTCTTCAACAAACAGACTGCAAGGCACTGATCTGATGTTCAGGTCGACATGAGACCTAAAAGCACAGCGTTCTTATCCTACTCATACAGATTAGTACACTGTTTGTAGCTTGTGGGTTTAAATGGAGAGACAATCTAGTGATAAATCCCTCCATAAAATTCATTATCTATGTACACACATCGTCTAATAATCTATTTTTAAAATTAATCACTTCTGCACTGATGCTGTTGCAATGAGACTGCATGCCCAGAGGAAATGAGCACCATAATAACATCAACTGAGCCTCATCTTAATGGGCCGCATCAAAGCCAACACAACAGCATTGTCTTAGGCATAACACAAGTATTTGTGCCACTTGGGCATAAGCAATTTGCATGAAAATAAAGCAGTTAAGTATTTTGTTTAACAGCTATGCACTGACCAACACAGACTATAACCAAGCAGATATGTTTTCATTATAAGTTGCGCTGATTAATCCGTGTCGCAGTCATCAACTCTAGAAATGTAGTTTACGCTTGATAATAAAGTCATTGAAAATGTAAGAATAACTTAGAATGAAAGAAAAAAAGTCGCACTGACAGAGCAGTTTTTGTTGCCTAAGTTTGTGCTTAAAATAAACCTCATGTATTTGACTTCACAACATCAATAAAGCAGCTTCAGGCTTCATGTCCTGATGACAATATAGATCTTGCTTCTTTGATTTCTAACTTTCGTGGAGACTTGCTGATGCTGACAAATATTGACAGAATTGTACTTGGCTTCACAACACCATGTTTGATTTTAAAGTAAGGTTGGCTCTTCTTTCAAGGGAAAAAGCCTGGTACTAAAGGACAAATTTGTTCATATTTGTTAGAGATGTGAAGACTCAAATGTTTAAGTAATGTTGACTGAGGACTTTTTGGTATTGCTGAGTGTACTGCCAAGCCAGGTCACAGCCAGGGGAAAAAAGCAAGTTGGCTCTTTTCCTCCCCTCAGTTGGGAGTCAGGGAAAGCTGTGATTTCTACTTTATCACGCACAGTAAGATAGGTGTGGTTTGGACAGAGAGGCTGTTCACCCATCCATGGACAAGGACAAATTTATTGACTCCTCTGAGAAGGATGGACCAAACGCTCTAAAATAAATTATTTGGTATGGCAGTAGCATAGTATCACACTAAAACAAAATCCAACAATTTATTTAAGGAAAAGGTATCCAGAGATGAAAAAATTGTTTTTGATAAAATCACCATTGGCATTTTATGAAATCTTCCCCAAGGTATAAATATTACACAGTGCAAGATGGGTGCATCTTGCACTGTAAGTTATTCTTATAAATTGAGTTTGCCCGTGATCAGGATGGTGAAGCTGCTGTCATATTTTTATCTTGCTATGCATGCTGGCATACCTCAAAACAAGTCTTAAATGCATTAAACATGTGGAAATAAAATTAAGTGGAGCATTAAGTCCTGTCATGTTAACTTGCTTGTACTGAATATTGTTGTGTCCTACTGCGTCAGGTAAGAGAAATTACATTTGTCCTGTTGTCACAATCTTCTTTTGTTTCCTTGGAAGACTTTATGAGCTGGAGATGAAAGCTCATAGTTTATCAGCATCCCCAAGTGGTCAAATAAATATTAGCTTGCCTAGTTAAAAAGTAGATCAGAATGAACTTTGAGTCGCTCTGAGCATTTGGCATGGCATGGTGAATGAATCTGCACCAGTACAGAGAATAACTGTGCACAGCACAGCATAAGATTGTGCTATGCTTTTTGTCAGTTTCACAGCAGTGGTTTCTACCAGTTCAGGATTTGGATGCACATGCCAAAACATTTTGCAACTTGTCTAAAATAATCCACATAACTTGACTTAGTTGGTAAGTAAGGAAGTGGAAAATAGATAAAGTTTATTTATAAAGCATCTTTTACTGAAACAAAGTCACAAAGTGATGTACAACATAAATCAAATTTGAAACAAATATAAACATACACAATTAAAATAATGAATAAAAAAGTTTTCCATTGTTTTTTAAAAGCACTGATAGAGTTTGCAAAACAAAGTTTTAGGGTCAGACTGTTCCACAGCTTAGGAACTACAGACTGAAAGGCCCAGCCTAACTTTGGTTTTTAATCTAATAAGAGGAAAAACCAGGACATCCAGGGCGTGGCACAAAAAGAAACAACTAGCTCTGTTTGTGGTTAAAACAAAAGACATATATATTATTATGAGCATGGCCAGTTAGGGCCTTGTAAGTGAATCCAGGTGTTTTAATCTTTTGGGATCCAGATAGTAAAATCTGAAGTGATACGAGTGCATTTATTAAACTTAGAGAGAATTCTGGTTGCTGTGTTCTGAATGGATTGCAGATAAAACTGATAATTTCAGTAGAAGTGTGATAACAGAAATGCTTAATAAATGTTCCAGAGATCCACTCCAGAGACCATATGTTAAAAATATTTCTTAAATAAAAGAAGCAGGGAGGAGAAACTGATCAGATACAAGTCAAAGTGAAGAAAGGAATCAACTCTAATTTCTTACATTAGCCTTAGCTGCTTCATGAAAAAAGCTAGTGTCTGACAGATTTAAGAATGTAGATGACTAGTGTTCAAACAAAGAAAAAAAAAATGCTGAAGAGCAAGTCAGTGATGTGAGGGTGGACAGTCTATCCTACCAGTACGGTTTGAAAGATGTATACAGTTGGATGTCATCTGCATAGATATAACAGTAGGTGTAAGATGCATTTATTTCAAGACATTCAGCACATCTTTGCACATTAGTGTTGCCTATACATGAAGTTGGCACTTGAATTTAAAAGTTTAACATTATTCAATTAGAAACACAGACAGAGCTAAAAATAATTGCACATTTTAGGACTTCTAATTGAGGTTATGAGACACAGACTTGGCAATTAAAGATGCATGACAGGCGGTAGAAGGGCAAACATGGTTTTTTTATGTAATCAGTTGGTGCAGGTGTAGGATCAGGAGTTACCTCAAGGTGACGCTTTCGCCTTCCAAAACTGTAATATTGTCCGGCAGGTGGCTGAATTCTGCTCCGAGCACATTGGACCCTGCCAAGAGAAATGAGAGAAGAGTGCAATGAGCATCCAATAATGACACTAGACGCTCCACGGCTGCTCATCAATCTCAGCTCAGGTGTTTCAAGATTCAATACTTCAACTAGTAATCTGCAGTACGGATGTGTCCTGCATCCTGCTCACTTACTTCAGAAGGAAAAGTAATAGCTGTACAAAACAAAAAGAGAGCCATAACGTCTGCACTGACCCCCGTACTTGAATAATAATTCGGTTTTACCCAGCATTCTGGTGGGATGTGCGTTCATTGAACAGCACTGATAATGAGCCAAGGGAAGAGGATTCACGCGGAGCTGCCGGAGCGTGAAATGAAGGGACAGCAACGGTAACAGAAGGGATGCTCATCCTGCCTACCAATACACACACAGAACTGGAGCACACGCACGGAAAAGCACAAACGTATACTATATCACCAACTCTCACAAGAACAAACACATCCTGGAAGCCATTAGCTGAAGTGGAAAAACAAAGTTGGCATCTCTGAGTGTCTTAGTCAGGCAAAAAAGAGAGAAAAGATTTAAATACTTGGCATAAATTCTGTGCTAAAGTTCATTGGAGACAAAACATTTCTAAGATGGGTGTGATGTTGCATGTCAAAAAAGGTAGCTCCCCCTGTAGGACAGGTGGCATTCTTTATTCTAACTCTGCTGAAACACAACAGGACACTGAATAAGCTGGCTCATGTGCTCAGTCAATCTTTGATAATCTTTTATTCCTTCTTCCCATAAGATGACCTCAATATCTCAGTAGGCTTTTACTGGGACCTAGCCTTGAGGTTTAATAAATGGTGACTTTATGAAATAAAGCTGCCGCGCTGAAGTGTTAAGAAGCACCTCAAGGTTTGTTAAGTAGAAGTCAGCGACACTTTCAGCATGGCAGATGAGAACTTGCTAAAGATGAAAGCCAGAAGTAATGGCAATGCACATCTAAGAAGATGAGAACTCTGGGTTTTAAATTAGACATGGGTTTTTGAGGAATCATTATTTGATTACACAGAATAATGAGAGAGGGTTTCATATTATAATGGGCATCTTGCATCAGTAATCAAAAGGTTCTTAAAAGCATAATAAGAAGTACTTCTACTGATACTAAAGAACAACTTATAATTTCTTAATAAACACAAGCTATCCTTTGACATCGAGACAAACAAAATGACAGTATAGTGCCTTGTATAAGTACTCTCACCCCTCAAGCTTTTTTACAGGAAAAGGAAGCTGTTTAGAGTTGATGGGGAAGTGGACCGAATCACCGGGTAATTATGGAAGAATACCCGTTAGAGAGTAAAACAGACTTGGAACTGGGATAGAGGTGGAAACATACCCAAAACATCACAACACAGTAGGTATTAATATAAGGGGCCTAAATACAAATCCAGACCACACAGATTTCATCTGCATCAAATCTATCATGTTGCTTCAATTCCACATCTGTGCTAACTAAAATTATATAATAATACACTGCTGTTTTTAGCTTGCATTGTGACAAAATGTGAAAAACATTTGAATACTTTTGTAAGGCAGCGTAGATGTTTAAAATAATAATAAAAAAATGTTAAGGAATAAACATAAAGGAGCCAGGAGATACATTTTCTGTCACCATAGTAAGATTGTTTACAACATAGAGTGAGTGAGAGTGTGTTTTCCAGAGTGTCATGCTGTCAACAGATAAAAACAAAGGTTGGGTATGTGTGCGTGGGAAAATGGTGGTGGAACAGAGGAAACAAAAGCTTGAGGAGAAGCTTCATGGTGAGATTTTATGGCTCTTTTGTGTTTTTGTAAATGTAAATTAGGTTTGGCTTGCCTGTATGGATGGAGCGTGGTACTGAAGGCTATATGCTTGCATGTGTAATTGTATATTCATGTGTGGAATGACTTGTGTGTGTTTCATTCCGTGCGATGCTCATGGCAGATGCTGGGAGTGATTGTGTATATTCTTGTTTGCGGACATACCAACAGGGAGAAAGAAAACAGGACAAACTAATGACGCCTCGGAAGAAAATTGGCCCTGAAAATCTCTCACTAAAAGCTGTAATCGCATTAATGGCTGCTGCTGCTGTTGCCACTACTGCTGCTGCTGCTATCTAGGCCGGCCAAAGATCTGAGAACTGGCTCCAACCCCAAAAGCCTTGAAGGAGGGGCATGGTACATTAGCAGCTTCGTTTGACATTCAAAAATGCTCACAAGTTTTAGGTTTTCTTTCTTTTAATACTGTGGAATAATCCTGCAATGCTTAACCAGAGATCATCCTTCCTGCTTTTTAGTTGTACCTTTAAAGTGCTTTGTACTCCAGACACCAGGCTTTATTTGGGTTAATTTAATTCAGTTCCAGAGCTTGGAGACACGTGTGACACGCTGTCATAAAAACATCTCACAGACGCAATTATAGCCACAGACATAAAGAAAAGATGATCCCTGTAATAAAATATAACGCTGGGGCAAACACATTCTACACACACAAACACACCGTGCACGCGTTTTGTTAGAATGAATGATAAATGCAAACTCCAAACAACACTGCGAAGGTTACAAACCAGCAGGGGGGTTATTCCCATTTCCCTACTCAATTCCCAGCTTCGCAGCTCGATTGGCACCTCAAATTCTAAGACATGCATCACTCAGTCTCCTCTCTTCCAGGCGCTGCATAGCATGATAACCAGGTCAACATATCTGCCACGTACTCCTCTTTCTCACACTGAATCACTGGACAAATCACAGACAAGCCTGTTTGAATACACACAAAGAATGACGCAAGCTGCCACATGTGAAAGAATCTACTGTGACATCAAAATCAGAAAAGATTCCCTTCATATTTCTTATTGAAAATAAGACACATACACACATATACTTTTAAGTGAAAACCCCCACTCAATGATTCATGCACTCACCTGCAGCACTGTATAACTCCTTCTGACCTCTGCCACTCTCTCTGAATGCATCAGTGAAACAAGACCTGTATTTCAGCAATGGGAAACCACCTCTGTCCTTCCACAAAGGTGCCCTATGAAAAATGCTGGGATTTCAGTAGCTTTTGTACCTGAGATTTCCTTACAAAGTATCATGCAGTTCCGTTGTGAAGTTTACATGGACTGATCATAGACATGAAAGTCACACACTAGGTCTTAAATGAACTGTTTGAACCAATTTAGGACACTATGACTACAGAACAAATATCATATAATATATCATATAATATGATATTTTAAATATCATATAAAATATCATATAATATATTATATAATATTATTATATTATATTATAATATAATATAAGTATATTATATTATAATATAATATAATAATCACAATTAGCTTTGCAGGTGTATGTTGCTGTGATAAAATCATTGAACACTAGAGGGATAAGCATGCCGCTGTGTGTTAACATCAGTAAAAACATTTTTTTATATTAAATATCATACAGGTACAGAGTTCTGCATTTTTATAGATGGTTTTGTTGTTGGTTCTCAATAGAAGTGAAGGACCAATGATAAAAATACACACAGTGTCAAGGTTAGATTTTTATACAAGCTTTTAACTGGAAAGGGAAATTTTACAGATATGCTTATGAGACAGATGACCTCAAAGTATTTTATTTAGGTTGGAAAAAAAACCTTGACGTCAGTGGTTTGTAAGGGTGTAAATTTATTAAAGCCAAATATTTACATCAGAGACAGTGTGTGAGAGCATTAGCAAAGATTGCTAATGCTCTATTTTCCTGTCAGAGTGAATTAATACACAAGAGTTACTGCCTGAGTACAGTGGTTGGTCAGTGCATACAGGCTGGCCAGTGATGCACTTACAGGAAATGAATGAGACCACTTAGTCCTCTCATCTTTCTGAGAATATCAGTCTGTATTCTCAAAAAA
This sequence comes from Xiphophorus couchianus, assembly GCF_001444195.1. NCBI lineage: Eukaryota > Metazoa > Chordata > Actinopteri > Cyprinodontiformes > Poeciliidae > Xiphophorus > Xiphophorus couchianus. The sequence goes on from NC_040230.1 coordinate 10,156,872, forward strand.
TATTTCAATTAAACAAAAAAAACAACAACTTTGAAGTATGTTTAAAAGCCCATAAAATGTGGATTTATAGGTAATTTCATGCAAATCTGCAGACCAAAATGACAAGAAACACTATTTATGTAATTCAGTATCAGTATACTGAGAAAGTAATCATTTAAAATCAGATATTTTACTTGTATTAAACTAGTGCAGAACAGGTGTATGTGTGCCCATGGTTGCCTGTCCTGTACATTTCTTTGTTGCCTTGTCCAAGGCGTACCCCACCTCTTGCCCAATGACTGCTGAAGGTAATCACCACACCCTCATGCCTGCAAGGAGAAGCGGGTATACACAGAGGATGGATGGATGATCTCATGCCATCCTTAGATAGAAAACATACCAACTTGTCTTATGAATTGAGTTTGACTAGAATCTAATTGAAATGCAAATAATAATTATATAAAATTGATTTTATATTCCTCTGTATAAACCAGACATTTTTGTCTTGTACTTGAGACAACCTTTGCTATGCATTCGTGCTATGTACATAAACTGAGTTAAATTGACTTGAACATTCATTAGCCAGTTTGAGATTGTTTTTATTTATGTGGTATTTCGTTGCAACAGAAAATATAATGAAAAGACAACTACAGAAATGGCAGCTGAAGATATTACATAATTGTTTTTGCCCAGAGTTGTTTATAGGTTTTCTAAATGAATGAGAAATATAAACTAACAGGCAGTATAAAACAATATGTAATCATAATTTTTCTGAATGACAGTATGTCTGCAAACCAACATTTGTCAATAAAATTGGCTGCACATTACAAGAAATATCAAGAAGTGAAACACTAATGAGGCCAGACAGCAGCCACCAGTTTCATACTGCAAAAGCAAAAACATCTCTGTCACCTTCAGCAGTCTTTTTGTTTTTTTAGCCTTAGATCACTGTCTTAAATTCTCATTTTCCCTGCTCTCTCCTGGGTTTGGCAGACAGGCTGAACTGCACCCACCAGAATGATTCAGGAGTCTTGGCCACCAAAAGGGAGTATGCTTGCCAACAAGGAAGCTTAAACCATCACTCTAAATGGGGAAACACAAAATGAAAAGACTGTTTTCTTTGCTATTTTATTACTCTTAAAACAAAACTGAGAGCAAAACCTGGCTAGTCAACATAAAAAAGAAATCTGACAACAAATGATAAATACCAATGTAGAACAGAGCTGGAGAATGTTTCTGCCGAACACCGCAGTGGCCTCTCATGTTGTTGCCCACCAACATATTGAATTTCCCCTCTTGCTGCTGTCTACAGCAGATACAGTCTGGTTTGGCGAATGGTATCTCGTGTCCTTGCCACGACCTGCTTTGCACACAAATGGAACCTCCACCAGTGGCGCACACACAGACAGGCACAAACGCTCATATTCAGCCAAGCACCTCAAGCTTTTATCTGCACAAAGTTATGAACCTCAAGCCTAAATTTGACATCATTAAAAAAAAGCGGGGATAGCAGGCAGACAATAATGCATTTTATTATTCACTGTAAAGCAAGTTTTTTATTGGTTATTCAGCTCTGCTATACACAGAGAAAGCAAAAACATACTTGGCTCATCTGATGATAATGTTTTATCTGTCACTGGCCTAGACATTCAACCATTATCCCATCACTTGCATTTTATTTTCTTTTTGTCTCTAGAACACTTTTTCTTGTCTGTCAAAGTGTTGCAAGGCTGCTTGTTCCTTAACCACCAGACATCTTTTATATGATTTGTATTATCTTGTCTTTTACATGAGCCTGTTTGTAATTGCACTCGCTGTAGGCAGAAATTTGTGCATAGCACTCTTTTGAGCTGCACAACTACCTCAAAAACTACTTGAAAGCCTGCTTTTCTACTGTTTATCTGCATCGCATTGCCCTTGACTATCACATAAACATATGGAGAATGGGACGCTACTTCAGAAAACATGATTGGTGTCATGACGGATAAGACGCAGACGTTATAATGGAACCCATAACAATAATCTGTTTGAAAGAGGTTTGCCGTGGTTTTTGAAATTAAACAGAGAAGAAGAGCAGTGCAGCACAAGGTGGAAGGGAGAGGTGAAGATAGATAACCAGGGTGAGGTGAGGACCTGGAAAGGAAAGTCACTGAGAGGATGGAAAAGCTGTAATGGAATAGGGAATTATGAGGTAATGGTAACCACAGTCAAAGCAGCAGGGGAATCTAATCCGACATAATAGTGGTATACCGACCTTCCATTTTATTAGGTACACCTGTTCAATAGCATGTTAGCTAATCAGCCAATCACATAGTAGCAGCACAATGTATTGGGACATCAACACATGGTAAAGCTGACTAGTCTGAATATATATTTTTAAAAGCTGCTTTAATTGAATTTTTCTCCAAAAAGGAGAACATATCTTGTGAAGGACTATGACAACGTTAACAGTAGGTCAAATAGTCACTCATTACAATCAAGGTATGAGGACCATCATCTCAACATACATATTGAAACTACGTCAGACAAAAATCACACATTGCTGCCAGCTAAGGACAGGAAACCAATGGTAAAATTCGCCCCCAAAAAAAGTAGTAACAAAAATGTTGACACTTGTGAACATTTTGAAGTTGAGGTGGAATTGTTTAAAAGCAACTAGCGTCCTCCTCTTTGTGTGACAGGTCTCAGTTTTAAAGGGCACCTTTGGGATGCAAAATGGAGATTTGCATCATGCATATGCATTTGACAAACACCCTGCAACTGTGTGGTGATATTATGTCAATATGAACCAAAATCTCAGAGTAATTTGTCTGGTATCTTGTTCAAGCTGCACTTCAAAGAATTAAAGCAGTGGTGAAAAAGAAGGGGTACAACCAGGTACTCGCAAGGCTTACCAAATAAAAATAGCCTGTGAATATAAATGGCAATGAGGAAAGACACAATAGAAAGCCATCAATATGCTGTGATGAGGATAAAGTGCTGCTGGAAAAGAGAACAAATCACAGAGAGACACACCCGCATAATTAACACCGGCATACTGCAGCCAATTAAATATTTACAGGGGCCCTTCCCTTTGACACCTTGATGATGAACAGAAGCAGCCCAAGGATTATCAGATGCCAGAGCTGCAGGCAGGAGACAAAGGCATTGGAGATGAGGGATTAAACATTAACAGGCACCGATATCCCTTTCTCTTCCACGTCTGATCCCATTAACTCTGGACAGCCAAAATCCAACCCCATGTCCACCTTTCTTCCTGCCCTCATTTTTTCTAACCACCTTTTCACTTCAGTACTCATTCAACCCCTCTATTGCCTATGTATAAAACCCCAGGTTCCCCTCCTTGGCTGCTTCCACCCTCGGTACCACCTGTCAGGGACAGAGCAACAGGAGAGCAGGAAGAGAGTGATGAGCAAGTGGCGAGAAACCACCTGGATGCCTCGTGCAAACAGCTCAACAAGACGAATATAAGGGTCGCTTGCTTTTCACAACTGCTTGTGAGGCAAAATGGATGTCGGCAGGATTCCACTTGACAGAAAATCTAAGAAATGTCAAAGAAGTCAGGGTGGATGGATTGTTTTGAATCTGTCTGATAATGTCATTTTTTCCTCCTACAGTAAATATGCTTTTTTCCTTCGGATGAATTTAGTGAAATAGCAAAATCAATTGTACTTTGTTACAGTGATTTATTCTGCCATTATAAATGCTGCACTGGGACTGTTCAGATGCATCAAGAAATTTGGCTTGACACCTCATTGCTTGTCCCTCAAGGTCATTTTGTTTGACACAGAAATAATGCTTAACTCATCTAAATTTTTGAATCATGATGTAAACAAATGCAGCACATTACAAATTTGTGTCTTGCCAAAGATGTGACATTGGCTTCTTTTCATAGTACACATGCTGCAGCCACAATTCTGCCTCTAGTCACTTCCTCCAACGTAACATCTTTCCCCCTTCCTCCCTGGCTCCCTCCTCCTCCCACCTACTAATCCCTCTTCACACATCAATCAATAGAGGACTGCAGAGTGCACAGAGCCATACAGTACTCAATGCAGCAGTTGCACAACTTCAATGGGCAGCCACAGATCTTTACCACTGAATCAAGCATGGCTAGGGAAGAAAAACCCAAGCGCACTAAAACCTGGGACGAGCCCTGCTACGCTTTCTTTTACCCCCTATTTTCCCTGAACTGACATCTAAACCCCTTAGCACTCTCGAAATCAATATTGTAGTTAAACTGTTACTTCCTTTTCCCGGTGAGTCCACTCACAGACACGCGTGCCCGCCTGCCTTACACAAGGCCCTGTAGACTCCCTTAAATACACCCTGTGCACTGGTAATTTGACAGATTTGTGGGTTAGTGTTGACACTGCTTTAAAAAAGAAACACACACTGAAAAAGCAACCAAATGGAATATAATCCCAGCTACACAAGAAGCCCAATAACATGAATAAGGCATAAAGAACATCAGGTTAAATGGCGATTAGGTCACCCAGCCAGGCAAGACAACAGAGGCCTCAATAAACTACTGACACCATAGGCACCAGAAGGTATTACAGGTATCTGCACACAAATCCATTTAGGAATGTAATGTATTAAAATGTTACTTAAAAGCAAAAAAAAAAAAAGAAGAAGAAAAAAGAGCTAAAGTCCTGTTTCCATTAATCGGTTGCAAAGATCACTTTAATATTCAGCGAACTGTAGGGGTTAATATGGAGTCAGTGAGTACAACGTGTTTAAACATGACTCACCAGTTTGATAAATTTCATTCACAACAAATGTAATCACAACGCGCTTTGCAAGACAGGTTCAATTCATATCCAGAAATGTACAATAAAACCAATCCAATACAGTCTAGTCTTAAGGACAAATTCAGTATTAAACAAAAAATATAGTTTTTACAGCATTATGGTACCTTTGTGGTGAAAATAATATAATTATTTATAGTATCAATATTAATATAATATTAATATTTATAATATACTAATAAATAGGAACATTTATTCCTATTCTAATGCACAGATGAGCATAAGGAGACAAAGAGAACAATAGAAAACTATTTATGACATTGATTTTAAGTAGTTAGTAAAAAATACAATCCTGATTAAATCTCAGCTTTAATCAGTAATACCAATTAAAGGCAGCTTCAACTAAAACACCAGAAAATCAGCACATAATTCTAAAGCACAATGTGACTTTGAGCAGATGCACAAAGTGGCATAGGAAAAAAAAAAACACTTGTGATGTTAAACATTATTGTAAGCATTATTGTTAGGGGGTATTTTGCCAATGGCGAGCCACCTGTTGACTACATATTTAACTAAGAGTCTCACGTAGATTGTTACAAACATTTACTTCAAAAATCTATTTTATAGTACTGAAATGTCAAAATATTTCTTTTCCTACAACCCACTATCCAGGTGGTGTCAGCATTTGAATTTGTTTCTTGAAACAATGCTCTGCTCTCACATGGAAACAATATTCCTCTTGAGTGATCTGATTGTGTAAAGACAGCACTAAATCAGAATTGAACACACTCAAGATGCCTTGAGCACAATTTTCCTCTGACTGGGTTCTGAAGTCAGCAAAGGTTTAGTGGTTTTGAATGTGATCCATCCTGGAACACATTCTGGGACACATGCAAGAACCACTGGAAGACTGTCACTCAATAATGAAATAAAAATTAATTTTGTAGACTATGTAATATTTTGTAGATTATGCTACTGTCAGTAATTGACTACTACTGAACAACAATTTAGATTTTTATTGGAAAAGTTTTTTTTTAGTTCAAATCCTTAGACCCTCTGCTATCACTATGTTTAAAAAATATTTTTTAAACATATTTGTTCAAAATGTTACGGATCACAGTGTGCAATAACTAATAAAGTTATGGAGAAGAGCCGTCAGCTGTTTCACTGCTCTTATTTCTTTAAGGGTTAAACTCTCTCCGTGGTGAGATTGGTAATGGCTCTCTTGTATCACATCTGTTAAGCAACACAGGACAACTTAAGTAGTTTGTTGCCAAAATAATCATAAAAACTTGCATGAGAGGGCAATAAGTTACATTGTAACTTAGTAGAGTCAGCATCCAATAAATGAAGGTCATCGGTCATCAGTACAGCCGTTCAGGCTTTGATTGCCAACTTATTGACCTTTGCTGCATTTTTTCCACCACTCTTGCTCTCTGTCAATTTCCTTTAAAGTTACTTTGAATGAAAGCTACAAGAAAAGAAACTGAGATGAAACTTGGATGTTTTGATTTCTGAAGAATTATGTAATACAAAAGAAGGAAATGTTACAAACCTATTGATTACTAAGTTTACAGCTCTCTCTGTGACAAGACTGTTTATTAGAATTTCATGTGATGCAAGTGTGATCTAATGACTAAGGATGGAATTCAGTGTGTGGTGTAACTGTTAGTTGTAAGGCTTGTCTATTTACACCCAGATGAGGTAGGGTGTATATTGATAGCAAATCTCACCTCACGCTTTCACCTTAAAATTTACACTCTTACATGAAAATGGCTGCCTTCAGATGCGCAATTATACAACTGCACATTTTTGAAAAGCAGATGTAGACCCTCCTGCATAGCCAACAAGAATGTAGTGAGTGGTTTCTGCATGGTAAGTCAACAAAAAAGACTTATCTTTTCCAGCAGCCATTATACAGTGCATACACTGGTAAAACCAGCTGACCAAATGTGCTGGAGCTCATCTTGGATTGCAAGGTAATGACTCAGTGGCCATTGTGACTTAACAATCAGGAGCATTTTGAAAAGGCTACTTTTCCAGACACCAAAAGTAATTCACTTATTGCCAATAAACCTCTGGCTGTTTCTTTTAATTGCTTGGGCTGTTTTTAAAAGCAGTTGAGTCCCAAATGGAAGTATAAAAACATGCAAAATATGAATTTTGCATAATAGTTTCCCTTTATAGCCCAGATTGTGATTTATGAGACCTTTATTTCAGCTATGAAAATACAAAAAGGAAGTGTTTCAGTTCTTTTTTCCATTAAGGACCACCATACATTTAGATAAAGTCTCTGGAGCCCACTATATTGTGTCATTCTGTGTCATGAGCTAAATGAATGGAGTCGCTTCACAATTCAGAGTAAAGGTTCAGGGGGATACATGGAGGATTATTCTTCTATTTGCCAAAAGAAAAGTCTGCTTCCTCCCTAGCATCGTACCGAAGTGTGTTTAAACCAGTATCAGTATGAGAGAAGATTTTTGTGGTTTACTGGCTTTCTATGTGATTTTGACTTGTTAGGCAGTAAACTGGTAGGAAGTATTGAGGATATTTGTTTTCAACTTTTTGGTTAAGATTTATATGAAGTAGAGAGGTAAATGCATGACGTTGCAATATGTTTGATGCCATTTTTGTTAGAATTTCCCAAATGAGGATTTAACCCATTGACTGAAAAAGTGCACTTACCACAAGCAGTTGTCTGCATCTAACTGTCCAACTATATTTGGCTTTTCAGGTTGCCAGTTGTACCGCATGAAAACCTTTAGTACAATCCTAAAAAAGCTTATACTCTTATGCTTTTTAGAAGGACAGTCTAAAAAAGTAACTCAATTCTTCTTTTACCACAAATTACATACATCTTTTATGCATTTCTTCAGATTTCAAAACCTACTTCACCATTCTCACAGTTCACTTATAAACAACACTGACCAGAGCAGAATTTTACTTCATTGAATCTACTGCTAAACTATGAAGAACTGCCAAATTTATACACTTCAAAAAGTATAAAACTCTAAATAGTAACATTTAGTCCACTACAGGCCTCTCTTTGTAGGTTGTTGTGAGACTAAACAAGTGGCCACATTTCTACACAGTAGCAAAGCTCATACTGTATAATATACTTGAGCTTTTTAGAGGCTACAATAAAAACCGCAATTACCAGCCTGTGGTGACAGGTGACAAAGAAGTGTAATAGCATGGGCGCCATTCTATTTTAAAGGGACTATTGCCCATAAAGTGGAGTCAAAGGGAATGAGGCATGAAAAAGTTAGTTGAGTGTTTGGGAAGTATGTGTGTGAAATGGATGAGGAGACAAGCTGACAATGGTCATTTATGGAACACTTGAAAAGTTGCTCTAATGAGAAAACAGAGTTTATGATGAGAGATGAGGAGTTAGAAACTCTCTTGTTAATCTGGCCATTAATTTGGGAAAGAAAAATCATGCAATTTCCATCAAAGCCAACGTTATAATGTACTGAAAATGTATTCAGTGGATTCCAAAGAAAGTCTCCAGTTATTATGGAGCTAAATAAAAGATTTCATTTGGCTCTTTGTTTCACATTTTTTCCATGCAAGAGCCTTACAGCCACCACTCCTGACTTAGCTTATTAATTTTTCCACCGACATTCATTTCTTTCTGATGACATATTTGTGTGGAAAAATGCGAAACATGTAATATCCTCAAACAGAGCAATAAGACCGGTTAATTGTAATGAGTGAATGGAGGGCAATTAGCGGCTGTCTGAAGCAGCAATGCTAATGAGCAATCTAAAATAAGTCATTCTCTGTGGCTTTTGTGAGCAGCAAAACAAACAACGTTTAGAAAACTGGAAAAGCACTGCTAATTTCATATTAATTTAATCTCCAGTGAATCCAAAAGGAAATATGCCAAAAATGGAAGATGCAACATGCACATAGGTAATTGTTCATAATGTATGCACAAAATCTTTAACATGTTTTTTTTCCCACTGATTGTTTGGTAATGTTAAGGTTCAACTTAGTTTATTTGTGTGTCTTAATGTTTTCTAGACCACTAGGCTGCTTGTCCTGGGGTCCTGCTACTTGCATCACAGGGGGTTTGGTAAGAGCGTGTCGATGAAAGCACAAGATCCAAGTGGGGAGGAAAGGATGCAGGTGCAAGGTGCAGGATAAAAGTTGAGAAATAGTCTAGGGGCCAGAACAGAGAAAAGGGTGAAGACCAGTGCTTGGCGATAAGGAACTGCAGGGATAGTTCACAGCAGTAATACTTGGTGCAAACAAGAAGTCTTACTTGGGGAAATAGAAATGTGCTAACTCCTTTCCTTTGCTGCCATGTCCTTCAAAAGCATTCATATCCCTTAAATATTCCTTTTATATTTCAGCTTCAAGCTTCATGTTTTATCGAGGCTTTATGCCACTGGCAAGGAGTAGGCAATCCTGGTCCATGAGAACTGTTTTTCTGCATGTTTTGGATGTTTCTGTTACCTTGCAGTGAATCCATTGGACATTAGAAGACTCTAGTAGAAATAGGTAAAAGCTTTGGAGTTGTTATGTAGGCAGAGGATAATTGTAAACTTGGACTAAAATGATGTAAGGCTTTGAAATGCTGGAAATTATTATACTTTGCTCAAAATCACAACTTTATATTTAGGGTTGTTGTTCTTATGGAAGATAAAGCTATGACCCAGTTTGGAATCTTCTGCAGCTTATAACAAGTTTTCTTTCAGGATTGTGTTGCAATTATCATTGTATCCATCTTCTCATCAATTTTGACTGGCTTCCCTGTCTCTATTTCTGAAAAGCATCCCAAAATCATAATGCTGACACAGCCATGTGTCACTGTAGGAAGGATATGCTCACAGTCTATTGTTAGATTTCCACCATTAATACCATTTTCATTCAACAAGGGCTTTCTTCAGATCACTTTGCTATAATTAGATATTTGTGGAGTGGCAGGGGTTTGACGTAGTGTCTCACTAGAGCTGTGCATCTCTGCAGCTCCTCCAAAAGACACCACAAACCTCCTTGCTGCTCCGCTCATGAATACTGTCCTTAACAGGCCAATTTGTTTGACAACAATTTGTGTGTTAAACATATTTTTAACTCTGACCTCTCCGTTTATTGTTCCTTCCACTTCATCATGATGTTTTTTTCATTAATATTCTCTAGCAAACCTCTAGGGCTTTCACAGAGCAGCTGTATTTATTCTGAGATAAAATTACACACTCTATTTTCTAATTAGGTGACTTCAGAGTAAAAGGTGTTTTAGGTATTTTTTACCTATTAAAAAAAAACATTGAGATTTTTTGTAATGTCATATGTGGAAGGATTGATTTTTGCCTGGCACTTTGTCATGGTCTGTGATTAACATCACATCTTCAGCCATTTTGGTGCATTGTGTGTTTTAGTGACAGGGCAAGAATTTACTTGAATATGTGTGTCAGCAAGGTTTTTAAAATCTCTGAATGTGTTTTGATTCTGTACACTGTGTGGGAGCATGCAATTCTCTACAAGTGTTTGCACACTTACCCTTTGCTTGTGTGCAGTAGGATTGTGCTTAGCTGTGCCCACAGTCATCCTTACAAGCTGTGGAAGAGGTTTATTTGCATCCGGAATTGCAGCAGCTCTTCCCATTGTTGCTGTACTACTGTGACTCGTTGCAGCTGGAACCAACACACACACAGTCCCCGTGCCAGTTATGTCTGGCTACGGCTATGCTGGGAACCACATGGCAGACATTTTAACCAACACCATGAGCTCGTGCCTGCAAGTCAGAGGGAAGTTGGCTGATGTGAATTTCCTCTGCGCTCTGTTTGGTTCACTAGGAAACATGTACTCCCCTTCTACAAATCCTGAAGCTCTCCTTTCTCTGTCCTTGTCTCACACCAGATGGGAGGCGGATGACATCTCAGCTAGCTTTTGGCAGCACCATCACACTACCGCTGCTCAGCCGCAGAAAGGCCCTCATTCCCTATGACAACATGATAGTCTTGTTCATGCTCACTGGTCGACCTCTTATCTTGATGAGAAAAGAGGCCCTCTGAGTTTAAAATATTCTCAGATTTTCAAGACATGTCTGCCCCCATTTTCACCCTCCAGCCACTTCTTTCATCCTGGGTGATGGAGCTTTTGGTGTTTAAGAGAGGCCAGTGCATCAGAAAGTGGCAATCAATAGAGAGGCCATTTAATCTTTGTAGCTGAGGAAAACTGAGAGGGATCTTGTGTATGGCATGGTGAAAAAAACACACATACACACATATACTCAAGATAAAAAAAAATGAATGAGCAAAGATGTGAAGGTGAATTAAAGTGTCATAGTTGTTTTGAGAAGGAAAAAAGTATGCATACAGTCACTGGAGGCAAAGCTAAGCTGTACATTTATGTTGGTCCTGGAGGATTGAGCCACTTATGAATCAGCTGGCTTGTGTTCCCAGCGAGACAGCTTTACCAAAGCCTGAGGCTATCAAGCAATAGGAGGAAATAAGGAGCATAACTAACACTGTGACAGAAGTAACGTGTAATTAAATGCAATGCCACAAGCTAATTTGCCTTTCATTTATCACAACATCAATTTCTTGTAGCCTTTTCCAAGTGGAAATGGTTGCATATCTCCCATTGGCATTTATTAAATTTCAGTGCACTTTAACAAATATAAGCAAATTCATACATCTCCTTAAGTTATTAGAAGGTTCCCTCCTTGGAGCTGTTGTAAATTGGATTAGTGCTCTATAAGCTGAAGAACTAGAAACAATCTCTGTCACTTTTCGCACATAGGCAAAGGAGCTAAAATCAGTTCAACTTCTGCGCAGTAAGCACATGATGCAACCATCTGAATATCAACCTTATGCATGTGCAGGTGTAGCTCAATGAATTAGAATATCATCAAAAACTTGATTTATTTCTGGTTTCTCTGAATATCTCAATGTTACAACATAAAATAGAAAAATTAGTGTTAGAGAGGAGGCAAACTATTTAATATGCCTGAGGTCCAGAGGGCTTTATGAAGAATTATGTCAAAATTTTGAAAATCCATTGGCATTCAGCTATAGCCTTCAAAATAAACTCAAGTGTATCCTTAAAATACATACAGTACAGACCAAAAGTTTGGGCACACCTTTCTAATTCAATGGGTTTTCTTTATTTTCATGACTATTTATAAGGCAAGAAATCCCACTTATTAACCTGACAGGGCACACCTATGAAGTGAAAACCATTTCAGGTGACGACCTCTTGAAGCTCATCAAGAAAATGCAGAGTGTGTGCAAAGCAGTAATCACAGCAAAAGGTTGCTACTTTGAAGAAACTAGAATATAAGGGGTATTTTCAGTTGTTTTACACTTTTTTGTTTAGTGCATATTTCCACATGTGTTATTCATAGTTTTGATGCCTTCAGTGTGAATCTACAATGTCAATAGTCATGAAAATAAAGGAAACTCATTGAATTAAAAGGTGTGTCCAAACTTTTGGTCTGTACTGTATGTGTGTAATGAATATATTTTATCTAATTTTTGAACTGAATTACTTAAATGAAAAGAACTTTTAATGACATTCCGATTTTATTGACTTGCAAATTTGCATAAACATAACCTCTAACTTGCTATGTCATGGTGCAGCTGCATATAGTGGTAATTAAAATGAATAAAACGCTTTTTCATCCTAAGTTGGCACATTTGTAACTTCCTGTAACACATAATAAAATTGTCATTGCAAGTGTGCTTTGATGCAAGAAAATATGGTAATAAAGCTAAATTTAAATCAAATTCAAAATCTAACAGCTGGTCAACCCTGGACTGAATTATTCTAAGCTAATTACACTTTAGTCTGGTAAAAAACAGCCTCTTGTTGCACGCTTCGCTTCGTACAGAGGGTATGGACCCCTGGCTGTTGAGAAACAATTGCTTGCTCAAGATGTGAATTCTATAGCAGTATAAAATATTTCCCAATTGCTAAGGTTTGACATGATACATGTAATGTAGCATTTTGATGTTATGAAGCATTGCATACACAATGCTTCACTAACAACCATAGTGATCTGAAAATCACAATCTGAAAAATATTAATTCAGTACTTTGAGGCGTCCCCAACATGGACTGAACGGCTTTGTTCACTTCCTAATTTCTAAAACTTCAGGGAGATGGAAATTCTGAAACAGCTCAGAAAATCAATGCCATCTTTCTGTACTACTCATTCTGTTTGCTGGATGGTCTGGTTGAACTTCAACTGGAGAAATAAAGGGCAAGGGGAGAAAGGCCCGACTGCTCACTGAAGGGAGATGAGAATTGAACTGATCGCATAGGAAGGCAATGACCAGGATGGAGATTCTTTGAAACATAGAATAGAATAGAATTCAACTTTATTGTCATTGCACTGTCACAAGTACAAGCAACAAGATGTAGTTTGCATCTATCCAGAAGTGCTCTACGAGATACAAATATTTATTTACAGATGTACAAAACTATGTATGTACATTGTATGTCACATTGTAGGCTCCAGCCAGATTGGAGTAGACATGGTCCAGACATGGTCCTCTGCAGTGTTGTATAGTAACGAAGTAAAAATACTTCACTACTTTACTTAAGTATATTTTGGAGTACTTCATACTTTCCTCGAGTATGAACATTTTTGATGACTTTCACTTTTACTTCACTATATTTCCGAACTTAATTGCGTACTTTTACTCCGATACATTTTCAATGTGTGGTTTAGTTACTCGTTACAAAAAAGCGAGAGAGAGAAACGCAAGTGTTTTGATCCCACCTACTGATTAGCAAGTAGCAAGTAGGCTACCGAACAAAGTCCGTAGCCTACTTGCCTGGGCTTGTTCATCACCACCAATAGGATACACCTGTTTCGCTTCTCCCATTAAACACAAAGCAAGTCTCGCAATCAGCCGCAGCCACATGGAGGAGGAGACGGAGACCACAACGACTGCAACTACGTCGGACACGGCTCCAGGGGAACCACCAGCTGGTGATGAGAGCCCATGACACAGTACACTCTTTCGTGGGTGTTAAAGATTCGTCGTACCGCATGCAGTTTATGTTATTCCTGCCCGAAGATGTGGAAATTCTATCTTACAAAAACTCCCCGTCCCACTTGAAGAAACACATCGAGGCAACGTCTTATGAAATGGTTATAATCCTCCTGTTTCAGTAACTATAGCTTGGTCACTAGGCACTACTGTATTGTGAAATGTTGACCATAAATGAACTTTGTTTGGCATTGTTTCAGTTCCACACGTGGTGTATTTAGCTTAGGCTTAATGTTGACTGTAGCAGGCTACCTAGACTCCTCTGTTCAAGGGGGGATGGAAGCCATAGCGATAGCAATTTAGACTAAATTGAACGAATATAGGAAAGGGATGCAAGTTCAAAACCAGGTTTACAGATGCCAATAAGCTGCATTTCCCTCCCAATTCTTTTTTTCTTTTGCATAATGACCAGTTGTGTGCACCACCTACTGACTGTAGCATTGACTGATTCACTGATTTGTGAAGTAGAGTAATCGTAACAGCTCTTTTTCTTCATGTTGGCCGCATTTTCTGTACTATTTATTTTTCTCATTTTCAGCACTGACCTTACTTGAAGGGAAACTTGAGGCTTACAAAAACTTTGTATTTTCTGTCCTGGAGGGTTTACTAAGAAGCTGGTTCAGTTGTAAAGCAGGTTAAGTTAACCTTGTGCTATAGGTAAAGCACCTAATTTTCTTAACTAAATGATGCCTGCAGGTATATCTATTAGCAGGTTTAATTTTGCCTGCACTTGGTTGGGTACATCATTTTAAGTGTATTTGACAAGTTTACCAAAATATAAAAAATGTCATTCAAACTGCATTTGCCTTGTTTTACTTTTTACTTGTACTTTTCATTACATTACTTGAGTACATCAATTTTTACAGTAATTTCCATACTTAAGTACAAGAAGTTTCAGATACTTTAAGACTTTAACTCAAGTAACATTTCAGTCAGTGACTTCGACTTTTACCAAAGTCATATTTTGGAGAGGTACTTATACTTTTACTTGACTCTGAGATTTCAGTACTTTATACAACACTGGTCCTCTGGTGTGGCAGGAGACATGTTGGTGGAATCTAGGAAGAACTGTCTTCACGTTGGAATGATTGAAATCACCTGCAACAATAAAACCAGCCTCGGGGTATTTAGTTTGGTGTTTGCTAATAGCCGCATAGAGTTCTTTCATGGCTAGCTTGGCATTAGCATCCGGGGGGGCGGGGCCGGGGGTGTACACGGCAGTGAGGATGATCGAGGTGAATTCCCTTGGGAGGTAATAAGGTCTGCATTTGACCATTAAAAACTCCACATTCTGTGAGCAGTGACTCTCGGTAGTAGCAGAGTCTGTGCACCAAGCTTTGTTAATATAAATGCACAAACCTCTGCCTCTGGTCTTGCCGGAGTCATCTGCTGTCCTGTCGGCTCGGTGTGTGTGGCGTCCACTTAGCTGGATAGTGTTGTCCGGGCAGCTGTTGTTTAGCCACGTTTCAGTGAAAAACATGACATTTGAGTCCATAATCCGTCTGTCACTCGTGATGGATAGTCGTAACTCATCCATTTTATTAGCCAGAGAACGGACATTGGCGAGGAAAATGCTGGGTAAAGGGAGCCGGTGTGGTGTTAGCTTTAGCCTAGCTCGCACCCCTCCACGCTTACCCCGCCTTTGTTTACGTTCTCGTCGCGGCCTGCGTACACTTCCACCTGGCCGGGAGAAGTGAGACGTCCCCGGTGTGCTGGACATATCTGGGATGAGTCGGAGATCGGCGATCATAGTCAAAAACATGATTCATTTGTGAAATTTTTTCTGCATTTGTGAAAACAAACACTGGGTCATCTAGGTCACAATTTATGAAGGAATCGTCATGGTATGACAAATCATCTTGAACAGACAGAATTCAATGCAAATAACAGTGCAGGAATCAAAAAGAAAATACTCTGACAAAGACCGTGATTGCTGCCTGACAAAGATCACTGAAAATTATGCAGCACATAATGACGTTGGAATGAACATATCTATTGTATAAGTTATTTGTTAATGTGCTGCAACAACCTTCATAGCTCCAGTTTATAGATATAGAAGAAACATTTGGTCATGTTCCTTCATTTTCATGTCATTCTTCATTATTATTATTAAGCACAAGTGCAAGAGACTGTGTCATAAGCAAGATTGCTTTTTATCACACAATTTTGAACCTTTTACAAGCTGCCTCATTATCCTCCCTCACTCCATAACACAGTGGCACCAACTTCCTCTGCAAATGACCCGAGAAAACATTAGCCAGATGTTTACTCTCTGCATTTGCACAAGCGTCTGGGGTATAAGATTAAAATCAACACTAACTTCCAGAAAGCCATGACTATGCATGACTCACGACATTCAGCTCATGATTAAAAGAAAAAAAAACTTTTGATTGAAGAGAAGAGGCCACAGATAAGGTTATTAAGGGAAAGGGAAAAAATAGCAGAAATTATTATTTTACATTTTATACAACTTATCATGAATCTCTTGCGTTCAGAGTGTTCCAGGAGTTCTTCTGTGGCAATGTAATTTACTCTCTCTGGTGTACCCACTTTGCAGCAATCAGCTTCACCTATTTTTGCTAAATCTTTTCATTTTTTGAGTTGCCTATGAATAAGATGTCACATTTAGTTCATTTTTGAAATCTAATCTTAAACATTTACTTTACTTTAACAGGTTAAGGGTAAGATATTCTTTTAAAAATATATATCTTATTCTACTCTGCAAAGCAACATATATACATTCTTACAAACTTTAATCCCTTGATGCTCCGTCTTGGACTGCATAAAATGTCACTTTGTTTTCTGCTTGTTTCTGTCTGTGCTGCCCTGCTGTTTGTTCAGTTTCTTTGCCCTCTCCCTGCATTAGCCTGTCAGTTTCTGTTTCTTGCAATACGGCACAAAGTTTATGTTTGCATGTGTATAACAATGCTGATGCAGAACAATTTCACACTCTCATGAATACATAGAAACTGACAGACTGTCTGTATTGCAGTTACATTTTTATTTTTTCTCAGATAACTGTGTAGTGGCATGCCTCACTACTATTTTCTGATTTTACTTCTGTTGTTTGAAAAACAACCCTCACTCACAACTAACGTCCCAATATAACAAGTTAAACAATTTAATTTTCAGCCGTTCCTGAAATTATTATTCCAAATTCTGATCTTTTATAAAGTCTCGTAAAGAAAATCTAACAACTGCATAAAATAAAAGAAGAATTTCTTCTTTTTTTCATATTTTTGAGGTAACTATCACATGCTCAACTAAAATTATCCTTACGTGTGCATTGCTGTCTTAGTATTTTGGAAATGTTACCATGGCCCAGTGAATGTGAGAGAATGTTTAAAGAAAAAGACTGGTCACACTTTTTACCTTACCCACATGAGAACTGCTGATTGGATTCACACCAGGCTAGTGTCTGTGCTGACAGTGTTTCTATAATGAGGCTAATAATGGTCAAATAGAAACCCCCGGTGGTGTAAAAACGATGGCTTTACATGAAGATGCCAATAACCATTCTGCCTGCAGCTACAGATACATTTGAAAACTACTGTCAGTGAAAAAGAATGCCAGAGAAAATCTAAAATGACAAATTTGGCTTTAATCCCCAAAATTCCCTGCTAGCTATTGCTTAAAAATACCACCAGCAGTAGAAATTGTTATTGATATCTTGGGAGGATGCGCTCCTGACCCGAAGTCTGTACAAAACTGAAAAAGTACAGTATATTAACACAATGTTAAATGAAATTTGTTCTGAATTGATGACATATAAATATACTAAACTGGGTTGAATTTAATTATTAATGTTGTTTATTGCATCTATTTATTGTTTTTGCTTTGATTAATTGCGTTAAGCAAAAACATACAATAAGTACCCTGTAAATTTAATAGTATTAATTTTAAAGGCCTTAATGTGCAGAATTACTGCTTAGCTCATCATAAAGCAACATAAGCATAGGAAGCTGACATTAGTTGGTCAGGATACATAACATGCAGCAGTTATTGCCTTAACTGACAATGACTGTTAAGGCACTGTTAAGTAACTGCAGTGCTTGTTACTTCAGCACTGCAGTTTTATGAAAGATGAAAATGGTGACACACTTATTTTGTTTCCATGCAATGACAGACCAGATATTTTTCCAAGAAGTCAATTTTTTCTTTCTTGTAATCAAGGGGTTAGTGGACAGGCTTTTGTCAACAAGTGAATGTCAGTGTAGGGTAGTTCAGTGATGCATTACTTTCTGCTCTATTCTGCCAGATAAAACTCTGGTCGCTCCAGCATTTTTGTTCGTCTTGAAACTGGTTAAACGTTTTTAAATCAGAGTGCTTATATACAGGTAAACAGCCCATTCTTTTTTCCGAGGTGACATAAGAGGACCATTAAACTTGAACTATTCACAAGTTCTAAGCAACGAGGGCAATGTTAGCCTTGTTTGCTTGAGCTAGCATAAGTAGTTATAACACAAATAACATTTGGAGTGGCTTCATTGATGTTCCATTCTGACTGCTTATCTCCATTATACTGCAATGTCCATTTAGTGGCTAAAATTTGCTTTCAACTGCAGATTTGATCTAATTTATAACGCAATAGAAATCATCTGAAGGAAAACCATAATGCATTAATAATTACACTAATGTATTGTGGTTTGTAATTTTGCTGTTGAAACTGTAGCTTAAAATCGAGCCTTGAACTTAAAGTTATTGTGGCATCATAAAATAAAACCTGATATTTGTGGTGGCTGCTTAAGGAAAACAACAGAAGAGAAAAAAAGAGTGTCTTGCTGTTTTTTTCCTAGCTTATTATAATAACTGACAACAATTTGGTGGATAAATTGGTTTGTCTAAAAAATCCACAAAAGAAGAGAACTACAAGAATTTCGAACTGGAAGAAGTAGAAGTTTACCCTGTTGCAAACTAAGTTTACAGTTGGTGGTAGAACATCATACATTGTAGCACAAAATCTATAGAATAAGAAATACACAAAACTACCTTAAAATCTATATATCTTTGCATATACCCAATGTTGACATTTTTGGCTTTCCAAGAGCCAGTTTTTAAAGATGTTTATTTTTTAATGAGATGAGAATGAAATGTCCCTTATGTAACTTGGAAATGTATTCCAATTGTGAGAGACATGATAAGAAAAAGTAGCTTGATGCAAATCAGTTTTCTTGCCTGCTTCTAGTTTGTTCAGATGATCTCTAGGTGAACTATTCTCTGGTTCTCACTGCAGTTCTGTCTCACCTCACATATGTTCTTTCAGGTTCTGTTCCTAATTGGAAAGTCTACATTTTAACTTTCAAATTGATGAAAAATCAGAACAATGTATAATCAGTGATTAGTCTGCTTAGTTTGCTTTATTTTTTATGGTATTGCAATATTTTTTTCTTTATTTGTCCAACCTTATAGACAGTATTTGCTCATGTAAAAAGCATTATAAACATAAAAATTAAAAAATAACTTCTGTAACTTCACTGAAGTTCTTTTACAACATGATTACGACTGCTGATAACATCAAAATAATCAACAACTTGACAGTTCTGACTGTCTGGGTGCAAAGAGACAAAAACAAAGCATCAAAGAAGCAAAGTAAGTCGTTCTGAGTGAAGCTTATGGTTGTGATTAAGACCGTCTTTGTTATTCTAGTTGACATTTCTGGCAAATAAAGCAATATGGGATATGTATGAAAGAGTTTGCCAGCCATCTATCCTTCAATAACTGCTTATTTTACAGGTGGGGCCTAAATGTAATAGTCATTGCCCAAGAGGCTGGGTACACCACAGAGGAGTTGCCAGTCAAAGTCCAGGCAGGCATTCAAATATGATATTCTTGTTGCTGCAAAGCAACAGTGCCAACCACTTCATCACTGAGCAGCTTGAGTGCAAACTTCTTATTCTCTAAAAATGCTATTTGCAGATCGGTGCCAGTTTGTTTATGTAAATGGGCAAAGCACAGCTGGACTACATACAAACTTAACGTAAATGTAAATATACTTTTGATATTGAATTTTGCTCAATAGTAGAAATATTTTTATCTCCACTGGGTCACATGTAGTTGACATGCATACATTAAAACATTAGTTCACACATGAACGGAAATGATGTTGCACTTAAGTTAAAGTGTCAAAAATGCATTGACACATCTTTGTTACTATCTCCTCAGTCTGCTGGGGTTGTGATTTAACGGTACATTGTGGGAGCAAATGTCTGGCAAAGAACAAAATACATGACTCATAATAAATCTTAAGGGTAATATCAAATGGAAAGTGCAAAAAGTAAAACAATTGCAGCTATCAGATCATGTTACTCTCCATCTGTGTTCCTAACACCTCCTACAATAACTTTGCCTATCTTCTCTGCTACATCCTACCCAGCCTGCCTCCTCTTTTTCCTGTTCCGCAGCTTTTCGGCTCTCCTCTTTTGCCTCCCTCTGTTCTTATCTTCTCACATAAGCAGTTGCTCATCTCCTCTCCCCGGCCGTGCCACAGCTGATCTTCTCCTACGTCTAATTCAGTCGCTTATCTAAGCATACAAGTTCCACAAAGGCCTGCGATCCCTGTCACCTCACTGGCCCCGTGGGAATCATGAGTCAGCGCTGCAGATAGATGATGAGGATGAAACGGAGTTGGGGGACAAGGAGGTTGGCATGGGAGATAGAGGAGGTGTCAGAAAGATGATGACAATGTTGGGCAGCACTTGGGAACCAGAAGAGGACTTAGTTTTAGAGAAGTGAGTAAAAATCAAACAACTGACCATTTTTGGTGAATACGTCTTTAAAACTGCTCCAGTCACCTGCCATGGCAGATCATCAGGTGATCATTTTAGTGTAGCGAAGAACAGAACAGGTTTAAGGGACTGAAAATAAAGTAAAAGTAATGAGGATAGAGGGGGCAGAGCATGAGAGGCAGAACTCCCCAGATAAAGACAGACACAGGCAGAATGTCGATGTTTGAGATTTGGTGAAGATTGTGTCACACAAATCCAGATCTTTAGTCAAACTCTGACAGGCACAAAGCACATCTCCCCTCTTTGCAGAGACCCCCTGTTAGTCTTCCTTCGTCTTCGTCATCTTTTCCTCTTCTTTGGCTCCCATCCCCTCGAGGTTCCATCTCTTTTGTCACTCCTTCTCCGCCTCATTTCTCCATTTGCCTCACTCCGTTCCTCGCATTTTTCTCTTTCGCTTTGCATCGTCTCTCCCTGCACTCGTTTTCTCAGTGCACCTACTTGACTCTGCTCTGACACTCTTTCCTACCGCTTTTCCTTTCTCTCATTGCAACTCTTCAAAAATTCTTTTGAGAAAGATTTTCCATTAAAAAAAAGCTTCAAAACACATTTTCTGCAGCCCTCTTGGTCCCCCGCTTCTTCCTTCCTGCCCCTTTCTCTCCATCTGTGGCATTCTCTTGGTAGATATTTGCTCTTCATCTTGCTTATTCTCTCCACTAATGAATTTTGGGCACTTTGCAGCCACAGATGGTGCAGCAGGCAGCCCCTGGTGGCAGGGCCCTGGCTTAACAAACTGGAGAGAGAAAGGAAGACAAAACGGTGCAGCAGCAGACCGTCTGCCAACACCTCTCTTTAAAAAAAAAAAGTTGCTCGAAACACATGTGTGAATATCTTCTCATTTAAGCCCCCGTTCCTCCTTTGCATGGAATTATGTGCACGCTTCAGGCAGGCAGGTGTTCATAGCACACACACATCTCGAGTTTTAGAGAATTTTTGTCTTTTGTTTTTCACACCCACACTCTCATCATTTTTTTTCCAAGGTGGCACTCCAGTTAATTGCAAATCCTTGTTTCTTTCTGGTGAGTCTAAAACCTCTTTCCCTGCGGGGATGGCTTTGGGCAAGGAGTACAACCCTTGAGTTGCTCTTGCCACCTTTCCGACCAGCAACACAGCCTTATCAGCTTTCCCTTTTTACCCCACGTATAGCTTGCAGTACTCCATGCTTAATTCATTCTGTCCTTGGACTGTGAGAAAAACAACTATAAATCACAGCAAAAATTCAGAGTTTCCCTTTGCTTTAAGGTGTTATGTATATTATTTTTTAACAGGTTTTGAAGTTCAGAAAACTCAGCTGTACAAAGCATGCTATATCAATCCATATAATTATTTCCAACGTAAACTTTTTTTGTGGGGACAACAAACTAAAGAAATATTAAAGCAAACTCCTGCTTTCTTGATGGGTATATATTTTTACACTTTTACCTTTTGAGTTGTAGTCAAACATGTGGCTGACAATAGTTATGTTAACTTACATGACAGAAATTTAGAAATATCAGAAAAAGCATATGAAGAAAGCTAAAAGTTGCCAAGAGGTCTCAGTTGTTTACTGCATCTATCAAATTCTGCGTTATCACGAATGATGATAGGAACGGATCAGCATTTGGAGTGGTGGTTATCACTGTAGCCTAGCTAAAAGCTTTCCAATTCAAAAGTGAGCCATGGCAGCATTTTTGGGAAGGTTATTTTACATCTGTCTGTATGTGTGTGAGGGTTTTTGTGTTTTCCAAGCCATTTTTTTGCTGCAGTCCAACATGCTAAGTAAATGGGAGGGTGTTTGGTAACCCTAACCAGGTTTGTCGAACTTCAGTTTACATGTAAATGTGGCAAAAGTAATGAAATCCTGATGTATTTGAATCTACACTTCCTTTTGGAGAGGAAACTCGTTTAATGCACGTTTAAAATTGGTACATGCACTGATCTGAGATGGCCTCAGCAGGGAATCATGTTTGCTTTGCTTCAGCAAGTCCACAGCTCAAACATAAATAAAAGATAAATAGAGTTAGTACTGTAAATACTGGGTCATCTGAAGGAATGTACTGTCTAGTTCGAATGTCCCCGTAGGGTCAACGCATCCTGAGGTAACACTGAATGATTTATGAATTCAGGGAGATATAACATGCTCAAACAGCATTGCTCAACACTATTTATGTTAACCTCTATAGAAAGCTATGTATAGTACCATTGGGCATATAGGTTAATTGTGCTTACTCAAGGACGTCCCAGCTGTGGTGCCCTTGAAAGATCTACCATTGTGTGTTTAAAGGCCAACCAATCCCTCCCCTTGAAGCTTTTCCTCCTGATTTACTCACTTTATTTCAGACACCCTTCCTTTTCAACTGTCTCTCTAACCTCTGCAAACAAACTGCCTCGTCATCAAAATCATCATTTCCCCTGACAACGCTGGTTGCTTTCAGAGCCCCCCGGGTGAGAGCTGTTCTCAAACACAGAGACTGCAGATGTTAAGTGCAATGACTACATGGAAACTTTGCAGAAAAAAACTGGCAAAACATCAGCTTGATACAATTAGATAGTGATGACATTTAAGATGAATTGCTCGCGATACAAAAGAGTGTAGAAAATCCCTGATCTTGTGTTGATTGTTTAGGGAAATGACACAGACTACTCATTCATATTTAAGACTACCTGCTCTCTCTGGTGCATAATTTTCTGTGTAGGTGTTTCAATCTATTATAATCTCACATCTACAGTGAATTGTAGATGTGAGATCTATTGCATCTTGTAATAGATGCAATAGATTTCTGTACATGTTTTGCTACAAGCACAATGTTAAATGTATGTAATTGAGATTTTATGTGACAGGGCAACATAAAGTAATGCACAACTGTGAATTTGAGGAACAATAATGTATGGATGAAATGTTACGCAAGCTTACTTAACCATAATTCAGAGGCAAGAACGTTATGGTTTACATATTTTTCAATTTATTAAACACAAATTAGAAAACAGGGTTTTTCATAACACTTCACAGAATTAACAAAACACCTGAAACTATTTGTAAAAAGTAGAACACTTAGACACATTATGAACAATTTCAGTGTCAAACATATATAAGCATGTTTACTGTTCAGCAAATCACAGTGTTTTGCAAAACGTATGAAGCTGCTAGCTGTCGTGTTAATATGAGTTTTGTCTCCTTGGCTCCGGTTTTGCTCATTTTAATTTTAGTGCATCAGCACTCCTGTGAAATTGGCCTCTTTAAAGTCCAGACCTGAATGTAACTGTAAATCTGAGGCAAAACTTAAAACTTACTGTTCACAAATGCTCTCCATCCAATCTGATTGAGCTGGAGCCATTTTTCATGGTAATGACTATTGCTTCACAATTTTTAGTAATACTTTTTTTTAATCAAGAAAAAGCGTTATTTATTCTGACTTTTGTTTGTTTACTGATAAGTGCCTTGATTGTTCCCCTGATGATTAAAAAGAGCCACTGTTTAAGACAAACAATAATTTTCATTAATTAGCAGCATTGTTCTAAATAAACAAGCAAAAATTTGAAAGTAACACAATAGACTTTATAATCCTCCACTTATCTGACAAATGATTCGGCCTCCAGATATCCTTCTTCAGAGACCCTATTGGAAAACTAAACTATACTGTTATCTAAATGTGGAAACATGTGACAACTTAATTTTCTCAGATTTTGCAAATAAAGTCACATTGTCTCTCCCATTTTTATCTCCCAAAGGAATAAACAAGTTATAAAATAAGTTTTCTCAACTTTTTTTTGCAACAATTCCTCTCCCATCCCTGATTTTCTACTCTATCTTCTTCCTGCAGTTTTCTCATTCTGGCCCATTCCCTGGGTAGGCGGCAGTGCGGGGGAACTGACAGTCATCACTGCATCGTTTGTCGCCCGACTGCTAATCTGCATGCCGTTAATAATTGATTGAAGGCTGCAACCAGAGATCTGTGATGGACTCTCTCTTCCCTCACTCATATTCATTCCATCTTGTTTCTTTTGCCTCTAAACACTCTCCCACTTCACTTCTCTTGTAATATCTGAATCATATTCCAGCCTTATTTTCTTTCCCTCTTGATAATTTAACTAAGCCATCCAAATTCTTCTCCAACAGCCTCAGTCTCTCTGATGCATACGCAAACACATTCTGTGCCCGCCTCTTACTGCACATGCACATTTTACACGTCTGTTTCAGCTTTTAATCCACCTGTTCGGTTTCTTGGTGCTGAACCTTTTCAAGTTGCTCAGCTGTCACCCCACATGAGGTGGATTTATGTATCGTTTCTTCATCAGCAACTGAACGTTACTTCAAATGCTTCGTCAAGGCCTTTCCACCTGCCCCATCGTCAGCAATATCTCATCAGACACAGGCTATAGGGGAGTGCACACACACAACTTTTTATTTGACATCATAATCCTGCCAGGCAACTGTCTGTGATTTATGGGATCCAGTTAAAAGGACGTGAGGGTTCTCTCTTCCTCGCTCCTCTTTCTCTCATTTTGTCCGTCTTTAAATCTCCAAGAGTTGTTTATGCCCGCATAAATCTGTTATGAGAAGAGATGTAGCTATATAAGGTACACTTTGAATTTAGTCAATGGAAAATCCCGTGATTTCTGACAGCACACAACTCATCACTCACCGACCTCAGTCACATGTGTAATCTTACAGTGCCTAAAAAATATCTGCACCCCTGAACTTTAAATTCTGTTATGTTACATCTTCAATCTTCAATGCATTTTATGAGACTAATGCAAAGTAGGATGTAATTGTGAGGGGAAAGCAAAAGGACATAGGTTTCAAAACATTTTATCATAAAAAGCTGCATGCATAAGTATTGAGCACCCTATATTCCTATACCTCTTCATAAAGTCAAGTGCAACCAATTGTTTTCACAGTATTCACACAAGAGTACAGCAAGATATTTACCAAGTTAAAACATTCATCTGACCTGACCAGCGTGACAAGGAGATGTTTGTTCACAGAAGTAACTAGAATCTGCAGAGACTGACAGCAACTGTTGGAGAATCTGTCAACATCACACCTATTAGTAGTACAATCTGCAGATACAACCTTTATGAAATAGTGGCAAAAAGAAAACTATTCTTGAAAGGAAATCATAATTAGTACCATTTGCACTTTGGTACAAGCCATGCTTGGGACATAACCAAAATTTGAAAGAAGGTGCTCTTGTCAGATAAAACTGATATTAAAATTTTTGACCTATGTGGAAAACAAAACAAAGTTTGTCTTTGTCCCTGCATGAGCACATGAATAATATCTATTATGTACAGGAGATAATATGATTTACTGGGACTTCTATATGTTAAAAACATCAGTTTAAACTTCAAGCATTTATGGGGCCGAAGTTCAGGGGTCCCTAAACAGCTTTTTAGTTTGCTTCTGCCTCTACAAACACATACATGTATTCATGCTATTTAAATATTGTTGGCAATTCCTTATAAAATGAGGTGGAACATATTTTAACAGATATTTTACACAACCCTATTTAAGTTTCTCTAAAATTTTTGATAACCAGCAAGATTATGGAAACATTGTTGGTGGAAAAAATCATCAGTAAAATATAATGGGAAAACAAAGGGTTAAAGATGATATTTGTAAAGTTTAACCCTATTTTGAGTTGATAGATATTCTGCAGTCATTCATGCTTATCAGTACTTTCAGCAATAAAATTATATCTGTATGACTAAGCTTTAAAAATATATTTTTTCTGATCACTCTTGAACAGTTCATTAAAATCTTTGCCCTTGAAGGCTGTTTGGGTCTGAATCCAGACTCATATCTGTTTTACAATCATTTTGGCAGCAAATTACAAATATTTGACTCGATTGTTGATTAAAAACGCCCTTAAACCATGTTTTACTGCAGACAAGATGTACTTTGTCTTACTAGAATTTTAATGAAGAGCTCTTTTCCAATGATACCAGCTGTGCTGACAGGGTCCCACAGTTCACTGACTGACAAAAAATCCCAAAGCATTACAAGTCTATCACCCTGCCCAAGTGCAAGGAAGGCAATCTGAGAGATGAATACTTTTTTCCTCTGCTAGAAGAAAGCCAAGTCTCTGTGTTGAGGCAACTCTTTTTTTGTCTGGTGTACAAGGCAAGCTTTTGTGTGCCTGTCTCACTGAAGTGGAGTCCTGGCATTATTTCAGTAGGCTTTTGCTGTAGTCTTGAGGCACCGTGTTATATTTGAGTCTAAACAGAAAATTAGATTTTGCTGCATCTTATGTTAGAAGTTCTGATTTCCTGTTTTTGATGTTGATAGTTTGATAAGACACTGAGGTGAAAACTGTAATAGTTTAAGATGTTACATAGGCAATGCTGCTTTGGTTTAAATGTATCATCAACCACTTTATTCAGTCTTACTAGTCCTGGGTTAGATCCAAGCTTGTATTCATTCCCTAATTATGTCTGATTCAAAAAGGCGTTCTTACATTCTGAGTGATTTTGACAGGTTTCGATCATATAGATGCAGCAGAGTTTTTGGCTGAACACTCTTTATTCCAAGTCCTTGTTACACCATATCCTAAAGATTGATATCTGACAGGATCAGTTCCTGAAAAATGCAGAGGTTACTGAAGTGCAGAGAATTCATAAGGAAAAAACAACTTAAGATTTGTGGCATAGTCCTCTGTGAAATAGCTTTTAAATGTTTTTTTTTTTCTTTTTTTTTTTTTTGACCCTACCATCCTGCTGATATCACTGCTAAAATTTAGACTCACTGAACCAGTTAGCAGTTTTTGGATGTGTTATTGTCCAGTTTTGGTATGACTGTGTGAACTATTGACGGAGGTCGAACAGTAGACCCACGGTCATATGATTGCAAGACACTGGTTTATGCACACATCCTTCAAGGTCCACACTTGTACACCAAGTTTTGTGGACTCGGTCCACAAGACACACCAAGTCAAGCTCCTGTGAAACTCCACCCCCGCCAGCACACTTCATGATGTTTTCTCATATCATATTGGACTTCTGATAACATGAAAAATAAAATAAGATGTTGCAGTTGCAACCTTTTCTTTTTATCATGATGTTTAGTACACTGATTTACATCAGTGTACTACAAGGATGCTGAGTCCTTGTACACTGATTTACATCAGTGTACTAAACATCATGATAAAAAGAAAAGGTTGCAACTGCAACATCTTATTTTATTTTTCATGTTATCAGAAGTCCAAAATAAAATAAAATAAAAAGAGAAGGCTTTGGTGGGACACCTTCTTCATTGCACTAAGCAAGGGTTTTTTTACCCTTCTAGGGGGTCTTTTGTGGGCTCTAGTGTCCCTTATATGAAAGAAGGCTGATAAGAAAAGGGGAAAAAAAAGGAGGAAGACATGCGGCAAATATCGTCGGGTCCAGCAGTCGAACCCGCGACGGCCACGTTGAGGACTCAAGGCCTCCAAACATGGGTCGTGCTAACCCCTACGCCACCACGGCACGCCCAGCAAGGGTAGTTTAATGGTTTTGTGTGTACTACCACACAACCTATAACAATTGGTCCTCAAGACTTTCCCATCCTGCTCTCTGTCTGAAAAACTGACTGCTGGAAGTCAAGTAGTTAGAGCTGTTTTCCACAAAAAAAAATTTCTGAACAACACAATTCACTCAAGTGCAAAAATGAGAACCAATTTCAGTTAAATTAATTTCTCATATGTCTTCTGTGTGTTTGTGTGCCCAACTGCTGTTTATTTTATATTAAGAACATGGCAATCATGCCACGTTTAAGATATTCAGATGCTCAGCATGGTCTTGAAATTTTCAGTTTTGGTGATGCTGAGTCCTTGTTTAATGGCTATCAACTACAACCAAGCCTAATTTTACATCTGCATTATGAATTTTATTTTTTTTCTGCATGGTGCTGTGTTTAAATCAAAAACAGGAGTTCAAACAGAGGACTCATATCTGCCCTATGGCCCAAAGCAGGTTAATAAAGCTCTGGTGTTATCCCATGCTATAAAAATAAAAATTCCTTTGAGCTGCAGTCTTTTACAGCAGCACAATCAATCTCAGCTTTACACATGGATGTAATATATGTCCAGTCAGCACACACAAACATTCCCAAATAGACACACACACATTTTCTCAGTCTTCATATACATTCTACACCCTCCAAGCACATCAACTCATAATGGGGTCTTCAGGCAATCATCCATAGCAACATAAACAGATTTGAAAGAATCTAAGCAGCAGGAGACATGGTGGTGTGTATTTTTTTGGAGGGGGGATGCATGGGGGTCTGTGTGTGTTTGATGGAGGCTGATGCACGCAGGGGGCTTGGCCGGGGCTGGGCTTTTTGGCAGTAGCCAATCTACCCAGACTGTTAGTCACGATGCAGTGACAACCGGGGCTCCCAGGAACTGCATGGGTCATTAAGAAGCAGCAGCACAGCCGGAGGATGACCGGACAAAAGCACACGGAGGAATGCTGATGCACACAAACAACTAAATGTGACATCACTACAGAAAAACAGTGCCCCATACTTTGGCACCATGGAGTTTATAGAGGAATGAGAAATTGGATAGTGCACAGAAACACACACAACTCCCACCATCCTCCACAGGGGGAGCCGGTGTGGGTAGAACTAGCCAAATGGGAATCATTTACTCAATTTCTTAATTAAATTCTGGACCTCCATTGACTTCAGAGAAGGGGATATTTGAGAAGATGAACCCCTTACTGCAATGTTAGTGTTGATATGCACATACCTGGCCTTGGCCTTAGTCAGACCAAGACAGAGAGCATAGGCAAAGGTCAAAAGATATGATTGTCGAGCAAGATCAAGTCAGCACCTAAAGGGTCATAGCTAGATAGATTAAATAGATAAGAGGATTAGAGTTGATTTCTGCTTCCCTGGACTGACTGGACTTAACTGTTGAGTTATGACACTCAAGCAAAAGTATCCAGAATAGTCAAGATCTTTACATTATGTATCCAGAATGCAAATGTGTGAAGAAAATGGTTTTTACAATGTCCCTCTTCTTTGGAGTGGAATTGTGCTGATCTACTGTTCTAATAAAAGAAGCTGGGAAATAATCAGCATCCCAGGAGAGAATGGAGTAGTTTCTAAGTCATCGAAGTGAGATGCTACCCACCTGGGGAGAACAGTTTTTGTTTGTTAAGAGTGCTGAGGAAAGGAGGAGAGAAAATTTTAACCGTTTTTTAATTAAAATTTAATCAAGAGATAATTTTATCCCCAATCCATTTAGCAGAAGCAGATAGAAAGCAAAAAAGGGGAGCGGCTCGGCCGTGATAGATTGGATGTTTAAAACCAGCAGAGAGGCCATCACTAGCGTCTTGTTAAAATTTAATTGATCAGTTGATTCTCAATGACACTGTCAGCTCCAAGAAAAGAAAAAAAGCCACTACGCTATAAAAGTGAAATTCTTCAATGAGGCTCATGTCCACTCATCTCAGCATATGTATCTAAGGTGTTAAGAGGCAAAAATCTCAGGTGGGCACCAATACTGATCTTGTTACTTTAATATGAGGTCAAAAGGAGAAAAGTCCTTGTAATTGTACTTATCCCCTAAAGATGAATATAATTACTGCATTAGTTCTCTCTTGAGCTCCCATATTATTGTTGATAATGTCACCATCTTCTAAACAACCACCACATTCACTTGGCCACCAAAAATGACCCGACCTTTAAACAAAGCCCCAGTGCTCAATATGGCTTTATTACTTTATTGACTTCACCAGCTTAGTAGAGCAAGAGCTGCATAGTAGACATTTCATCCTGAATGTCAGACTGCTGATGTCACAGATGACCGGGACGTTGGACCCATCTTCATGAAACAACAGAAGCATGTAATCATCTAACCTCTCCTGCTCTGCTGTATTCTCTGCTCTTTATAAGACGCTTGTTGGGATGTGAAGTCTTGCATTTCTGCCTGAACCATGACTACATTACATTCCCCACACTGATGTGCTGCAATAAACAGAAACACCACCAGTAATTATGTGATCGTATTCACTCAGCAGCTTAGAGTAGCGGTAACTAGCTGTGAGGCTGGGCTCTGTGCAAGATTACATTTCAGCAGACTGTTTCCTGGCATTACGGCTGGCTATTTCTATTATCACCTTCCCTTGCAAGGCAGGATAACAGCAAAGCAGCACATAAAGTGAAAATGTCATGGCAGTTTTCAGCCAGTAAGAAGAGGTTTGGAGAGGCAGAGCTAGCAGGGCTTCAGTGCAGAGGGCAGAGTGTGTTTCTGACATGGTGTGTGACGAGGAGCATTGCACCGACCTCTGCTCATGAATAAGACATAGGCTGAAAGGACCGCTGGGGTGCCCAGTGTCCATTTGCCATTTGCACGGTTGGCCAAAGCCATGGTGGATGGGTGGTGAGGGAGTCACTCCAGGAATAAGCATGGAGCTGCAGAGTACACAGAGGAGACTGCAACATGCAGCTGTGCCATTGGTGAATTAAAGTTTTAAGGTCTACTACCCTGCCTTAATTAATTACAAGGTTTCCTGATTACATGGGCATACACAGCAAGTCAATTTGATTGTATTTTGAAGAGGGAGAGCATCTGTGATTCTCATTTGTATGGCAATAGTGTCTCCCTACATCTTAGACTGTATGGCTACAGCAGGAAATGCTCTCTGTCCATTTTCAGAGGCAGCAACGTGGCTACAATCTCAGGTGTACCTGAAAGCACAGAAATGGCTGCAGGGCAAGATTTACTAATGCTGTGCAGAACATTCCCAATATTTACTTTGGACACAGATGTTTGCTTTAATTATTTCCAAAGTTGGCCTTGAGCTTACGAATTAATGTCCTTCAATGATTTCCAATAATGACTGACATCCTGCAGTCGCACCGGTTGCAAGTTCAATGAAAATGGAAATTGCTAAATGTTGCATGGAAAATTCAATTTTGTGG
Organism: Xiphophorus couchianus; assembly: GCF_001444195.1. Classification (NCBI taxonomy): domain Eukaryota; kingdom Metazoa; phylum Chordata; class Actinopteri; order Cyprinodontiformes; family Poeciliidae; genus Xiphophorus; species Xiphophorus couchianus. The sequence continues at coordinate 10,188,282 of NC_040230.1, forward strand.
TAGCATTTAGGATTAAAATAAAAAGCAAACAATTCTGGTAGTTTTATTTCATTAACTCAGAATGGAAAACAGAATTGGTAAAGGACCTTCATCAAAAATTCATTCAGAGTTACACCCAAGAGAAGTGAAGCTAACATCGATCCACCGACCTCATTCTTGTCTCTCTCCCCCTCCTTTTCCACACAACCAAGGCAGATTGGAATCAATAGAAAATCAAGGAAATGACTTGAAAATAAGTTGCTTGTGAAATGTTCCAGACCAAAATTTTACATCAAAGGGAACCTCTGAAACACGGGGTTCGACAGGCACACCCATCACAAGAACTTTGAAGCCCTGGTCTTTGGATGTGAAGCAGCAAATTGAGGTGAGGAGTCAGAGGGAGGCTTCTGGCTGCACAGAGAGGATAAGAGGTCAAAAACACTACAGATGAATGGGACAAATAATTGTTCTGCTGTTAACACAACCTGACACCAAAACAGAGAGGCTAAGCCTTGTTCAACATTGCTGTTTCTGACTATTCGTAAGACAAGGGGGTTTGAGGGTTTTCAGCCTGCTCTTTTGACAGTTTTATAATGAGCAGAAACACAGCATGCTGAGAGAAGGCTTCTGTCTTTTTGTTGGAGCTATGGTTGCATTTCACACAATTTTCTTGAACTAAACTGTCAATCTTGCCTCTCCTCCTCAAAGCATGCTTAAATGTAAACAGTCCTAACTGATGAACTTGGTGTTTAACCTGTAAGCCCATTAGGTTTACATTCTCACATTTTAATATGCCTTTCAGTTGAGAAATGAGGATTTCAGCAGGAAGCAAGCTAGTTCAAGAGAGCTGTTAACTACTGACCTTGTGACTCTGTTGGTAGAGTAACATGTCAGATACTACTACTGCTATACAAAAGATGAAAGGCTGCTGAGGGTTTAAACAGCAAATGTTTTTAGGTAGTGGTAGAGGTATTTAAAACATTTACCATTACAGTACTACAGTGCAACTATTACATTCAGAGATCACTTCATTTGTAAATAGAGTCCACATAAATATGTGTAATTTAACCGTAGCAGCTACTTTGGGAGGGCATCAGAGGTTTCTTAGAGATTAGTTTTGAAAAAATATCATAACAACCAAACAACAAAGCAAGCAGGAACAACATAAACAATTTTAAAACAGAATTGGGTTATAAAGCAATAATATTAGCTTTTGATATCTCAGTAAGTACCAATTAAATGCATCATCTGAAAACTGAGGGTATAGCAAAATTGCATACATACCAAAACATGGCCATTCACCTGAAATGACAAGCCAGGCAGAGAGGAAATTAACCAAAATAACAAACATTTAAGAAGTCCAGGGCAACTCCAGAGGAGTTTCAGAGATCCACATTTCAAGTTTGAAATTCTATTGAGAGCTAAATCTTAACTGTGCACTTCCCAAATGTAAAGCTTATGGAAGGGTGGCAAGAGAAAAAAAAACTGTTTCATTTATGAAGAGAAAAGAGCAAATATGTGAAAGGATGTGGTCTGGTAAAATTAACTATTGCCATAAAGACTAACATTGCTCATCACTTTGAATGATGCCCCACACACTATGAAACATGGTGCAGGGAGTATGCTGTGAAAAAGTTTTTTTTTTTGTTTGTTTTACAGTCAGAACTGCCGTGAAGTTGAATGGACCTACCGGTAGGTCCATTCAAAAGAAAAAAATGTTAGTACTTGCAAAAGACTTTAGACAAAGGCTATTTTAAGAAGAACTGCCCAAAAGGTCAGTGTCTGTGTGCATGCCTTACTAAAAGAAAAAACTTTAACCATGTGTCCTTTTTTTTCACTGCAATATTATGCTCTACTTTGTGTTATTTTTCTAAATAGATCCCAATAAAATATCTTGCGGTTTATGGTTTTCATGTGATAAATGCAAAAAGATAACTAGGTAAGAATGGCTTGGAACCAAAATGTATGTATACATTTTCCTATAATGAGATGTTGGTGGTATGGAAGTGAGTATGTAAGTTGTAAATATCACAGAGTGCATTCCAAAAAACCTTAAATTTACTAAACCAGGAAGATTTGAAAGAAAAAACATATTATGACATTTTTAGCTAAGTGTGCTAACAGTTGGGATTGAAATTTTCAAAGTCAAATTTGTCATGCGAGTCCTGATGACATATTTCCTTTGCAAGAAATGTAAAGTAACATTTATATGGGCCCACGGACTCTTGGGCCCATGTTATGTAAGAGATATGTATTTAATGAGAATGCATTACATGACTGTTACACCTTCAGTAAGGAAATCTCAGAGTACTACAAAATGGGTGTTTATATCAGACAGCATTTAATTAGAGGAGAGTGAATAATATCTAGAGGACTGGGAGCTCAGCGGGGATCTGCCATGCTTGTGTATGTGGAAGAAAAAGATGAAACATATCAAGTAACAATTGGGCAAAAAAAAAGAGCAACTTGGGTGATAATTGGGAACAAGTTGGAAAGGGTAAACTTCTGTTGGAGGATTGATAGAGTGGTTGGAGGTGTAAGACAATCAACTGTAGGAGGGAGACCTTTGGCACAGCCTGTAATTAAAAGTGATAAAATGAGAGTCTTGCGATTGCAGCATGTAACAGAAGAAGGAAGTGGACAGAAATGGATGGAAGCATAGAGGTACACAGGTGGGGGTGGCAACAGCAGTGTTGGTGATGTGGCGTTGTAATTGGCTGGCAGACAGACTGGCTCAGCTGATCTTTGCCCTCTGTGGCAATTTGGTGTGTGCTGTAGGAGCAGAGAGAGAATTGATCATCAGATTTGTTCATTCCCGTAGAAAGTCTAGAAACCGGGTAAGGAACAAGGGTTCTGAAAAATTGGGCTCATCCAAGTCTGATTGAGGGAGAACAAAGGTAAACAAGGTTACCTAGAGGAGTGGCAAAAAGGGGCAAAAAATAGAAATGATGTGAAGATGAAATATTTAAAAAAAAACTGAAAAGAGAAGAGAAAGAAAAAGAATCTCACAGACTCAAGGGAGCACTAGGACACAAATGCAATGGAGACAAAAACAGACAAACTAATTTAAAGATGCCAGTCAGAGGCATCGTCAAAGTTTTTAAGTCGATCATGGAATTCCAAATTGGCCTGCCAGGTTTCAGCTAACTCATGCAGAGTTCACAGAAGGAGCAAAGCTATCTCTCTATATTCAGGTGGCTCAAAAATTGCATGTTCAAGTCCAGTTCACCTCAGTCTTTATTGTCTAATTATAACTTCAAATAGTTCAGCCTTACTTTGACATTTTTAATAGACACAGGAAGAGGGCTGCCAGGAGCTTTTAACCTTATAGGTATAGGAATTATAGTGCGAGGTGAGCAAGCCATAATAAAAACTAAAAGAAATATAATCATTCTCCTACTTAACTATAACCTCATGTCCCATCTGACCTTTTTAATTCACAACACTATGAAGAAAATGTATATCTCTGCTACAGTTCTCATCAATTCTTTCATAAGAAGGCTTAATACTTGAACCAGAACAGCATCCTCAACACAAGCCCATGTATACAATCTTGCTAGGCCTGTAAACCTTTAATCAGCCATTTTCAAAGTTTGAACACTGATATGGACCACAAAACAAGTCAGACTTAATGTAGTCCACATATTATTTTAGGACACACTCAGCTAAGGCTCAATTAACAAATGTGTGGAAGAGTCTTGAGCACATCACAACACTCTGCAATAACAATGGCCATTAACATTTATTAATTTAGCTGAACTTAGCTGATTAACTAAAGTAGTCTATGTCCAGTAACCATTACCTGTATAGTGGTTAATGATAAGCAAGTTAACCTTGCTGAATGCATGTCGACTTTCACATTATCTGGGCTTTCCTAGCTTGTAAGATTATTTGGATGTCATTGCAATTGACGTCAGTGTGCTTTTATTTGCCACAGTTGCGGTAGTCATGTGAAGTAAAGGCAGTTTGATGAGCAGGTATTTGAAAGATAGTTGATGAAATTAACCACAACTTCCTTCAAACCGAAAGGAAGTTGTTAGCATAAATAGTTGGCACTATCTATGCTTTTGACAATGAGAGTCAAAAGCATAGATATTGCTTAAACATAGACAGAAAGTCTAGAAACAAAGTAAGAAACAAGGGTTCTAAAATCCTCTGTAGAAATGGCATATTTAAAAAGATTATAAAATTGTGGGAAAAAAGTCATAATTTTTTATTTATTTTAAAACCCATTGTAATACACATTTTTCTTGATCACTAAAATTGCAATGTAGATTGACTTTCTAATGTGAAGAGTTCTTATTTAATAAAACAACAAAAAGTACATTCACAATAAAACCTGGGCATTTTTCAGTTGGATTTTTTACATATTACTTTAAAGTCAGTAACAACCTCCTGCATCCTAAGTGCACAAAAGGAGCATCACTACAGATCTTTCCTTTCAGCAGCTGTTAGACTTTATAACCATCATTGCTCCCGACAAACTAAATACATATTTACATCCCTACTTTATTTGCACAGATTCTCATTTCAACTAAAATTCCTACTGTCCTTTGCATATCTGGTTTATAGTTTTATTTTAACTTCTGTTTTTAGTGCACAGATATGTATTCACATTTTATAATTTTTTTTTAATTATCCAACTTAAATACACTTTTTGTCATTTTGTGGTGGTGATGGATCCAAATGCAGAAAGGCAAAGGCAGCAAGTATGCAATGAAAGTGTAATAAAGAATTGATGAACAAAAACTTAGAAAACCATAGTGGACACAGCAATACAGGAGCAAACGGTAGTAGAGTAACAGGTAAGTAACGAGACTTAAGAGGAGGAACCAGCGAGGAGAAGTGTTTAAATACTGTAAGAGTGAGTGATGGAACAATAGACAGGGTCTGATAAGCTAATGGGCCACAGGTGTGAAGAGAGAGAGTGGGACAAGGAAGAGTAAACAGGGGAGCAAAGAAATGAATCCAACCATAGCAAAAATGTCTAGACACAATTAATAAATAAACATAATTAAACTAGAATCACTAAAAAGAACTGAATTAAAGAAACCCAAACATGAAGAGCAGGTTTGCCAGAGAAATATATATCTGTAAGCCTTGCTTTGAAAAAAAATCCTTCTTTTTAGAAGGCAAGAATGTGATAAAATTGCACATGAATGTGCCAGTCACAGTTATTTTGAAGTAGATGCTAAAAAGGGGCCTTTAAAGTGAAACACCAGTAGAGATAAAAGCAAAGAGATGACAATGAAAATAAAGAACAAAAGTTATGGTAAAGAAAAGAGATAGTCCAAGTGAAAGTCACAGTAACCAGGAGCAACAAAATTATGAAAACAAAAGCTTAGATCTGTTTCACTGTTATACTGCAAATCTCTTTAGAGATAAAGTGAGGTGAAGGGAAAAAAGAAGATGATAATAATATTGCACTAAGTCAAGCAGGATTGAGGTGCAAAAGTGGCCCCAGTTCACTAATACTACTGCCAAGCTATCAGCACGTCCCCTTCAGGCAGTTTTTCCACAACAAAAACAGACAGTCATTTTCAGAGAAAGAAGAAGGGAAAAAAAAGAAAAAACTTTTCTTGCAGCAGATAATCAAGCTGCAGTTGCATGGTGCTGCATATGTAATGTGTTTTCCATGCTTGGGGATATATTTCAGGACCAAAGGATTCCTCAGCACTTACATAGCCTTGGTCACTCCGCTGTCGAGATTATAGGTAAGACGTTGATAAATCTTCCATGAAACCAGCTCAAAAAGTGAACAGAATAAATCTCTAAGCCCAGCGGGAGGGTAGAAACAGACCTGCTGGAGAATTTCAATAAGAAAAAGAAAAGACAGAAAGCAGATACCAGAAGAAACGTGCATAAACTCCTGACACATTCAACATCCATGTTAGGCCTTGAGGTTGAAATATTTCCTGACCCTCCTTGAATGGGACATTTTGTAGAAGGTGCTCAGATGTAAATCTGATCTTTCTGATGAGTTTAAATGAACTGCTTTATCTGAATGAGAAGCAAAAGTAAAGGAGACGAACATGAAGATCATAAACAGTAATTCTTTCTTTTGTCTTCAGTGTTTCAAGAGTGGTACTTAGCGTAAGTTTGTCCACAAACAGCTATGTCCGTCATTGAGTCCTGACCCTTTAACCTCCCCTCCCACCCAAAGACCCCAATGTGCCCCCTGGAGGCATTTATACTTCCTGTATATTTCCCCTTCGAGTGCCAGAAACTGAAGCCTGTTGCTATAGAAACAGCCTTGTATAAGAGGGGTGGGGAAAAAAATCTCTGCAGCATTACTTAACTTGGACTAGTGTTTTGTATGTGCGAGTGTGTTCATGTGTGTACGGCGACTTCATGAATGACTGTGTAATCAGGGAGTTTCAGAGAGACGATGTGTGTTTCTTAATGTGCCTCAGAGAAAGAAAGAAGGGATGAAAAGAAGAGCAAATAAAAGTATTTGCATGTTACGTACGATTAAATGTCTGTAAAGTAATTTTAAACACCAACTTCCTTTGTATTCCTGGTATTTCTGTTTGTCTCTATCTGCAGTGGTGCCAGTTTGCTGCTACAGGCTTAATTCACAGTCCATTAATGTGCAGCATTAATGTAAATGAGACAGGTTATTTGATTAGTGGCATCACTTACATTTGCTGGACGCATGGCAGGTCCATTACACAGCCCAGCCTGGTTAAAGCCTCCGAGCCAATCCGAAGATTGCTGTGCTGGAATTGAATCTGTTCAATTTGCTTCTGTATTCCAAAGACCTAAACGGTCTTTACTGTAGCCAAACCCCCTTCCCCCCAACCTTACAGGCTCAACCCCTCTGGTGGGTGAGGTGACATATTGTATTAGACCATCAGACAGAGGTTACTGAGCCTTGGTCTATATCCTCTGCAATTCTCATTCAGGCCCATACTCTCCTCCCTTGCCTCTCCAGCCGCTCAGCAGCCTGGCAGCAACCCTTCTCTATTGATCCCACAATCTCATCAAGCATGTTTCCTGAAGATGCAATTTCCAACACATCAACACACAGGGCCCAAGCACTTTGTTCTGGCCGCACCCGCCGTGTCATTGATCTTGTTTGCCGCCTTCTTGCAGGTTGCCAGTGGCCTCCTTCGAGTTCTGCTATCATCGCACCACTGCCAGCATCACCTCGAGCAACTCCACATCAAAACAGCCACTCCCCACTTTCCAACACCGTTGGATACATGCCTCTCCGTGTTCTCTGCGAATTTATTTTTCCAATGCTGCCAGCATTTATGACTGAATGAGCTTTGGAGGAGCAATGTGAACTATAGGTACACATGCAGGCTTAAGTCAGAGTCAAATTTATTGAATTAAATTAAATTTATCTATATAAGGCCATTTCACAGCTAATGTCAAATAAGGCCGCTTTACAAGAAAATCAGGCCCAGTTTATATATAGACAGATTAGATTTGATTGGTTCAGTTTGGAAAGCTAATTTGTAGAAATGTATCTATGTAAGGAAGCCAAGCAATTGCACCACAGGATTGACTTTGCAGCAATCTCTCTTCCTAAGCAATGAAGTGGCAACAGTGGACACATAATTGCATTGAGTTGTTGACCTTACAGCAATATCATTTGCGTAGCACTAAAGGAAAATGCACAATGGAAAAAACACATAGGTCCAAGAATCAGTTCCTAAAGGGAAGTCTGGTCGGAGTAGACAAAAATACTTCTGTTAACCCAGATATGTTTGTTACTGATGTATGAACAAAGCTAATTCACACTTTACACTTTTAATCCCAGTCCAATGCTCCAGATAAGGGATAAGAATGCATTGGTCAACAATGGTAAAATACCCACACAAAAGGGACAGCCAAGGGCATTTCACACACAGGCATACAGACACAAGCGCTGTCATTTGACCTCCATCAAAGCCATGGCAGAAAAGGCCATGAGCGACCCCACAGGGACGTTGACAGGTTTCCTCTTTCTGAAAAACTAAAAAGTGCTTTTATGAACAGCAAGTTACTATTGATCAAACCTCCACACCAGCAGCAGCTGCCATGCACAGGATAGTTGTACTGTACAGCCAACAAAGACTCAAGCGTAAGCATTCTGTGTACATTTACTTTATATTTCGTTTCTTTAATCTTTTTTTTTCATTTTCTTTACAAATCTATTTAACAAAAAGCATAAAAAGCTAATCCTCTGGCCTTTCAGTGGTGAGGTCACAGGAGCCTAAGCCTACACCTCAGGGCTACAAAACCTCATCCGGTTTCTTCATCCTCCTACGACTTCCCATTTGTCTTCTCCCCTCTCGCCCCTTTGTAATCTCCTCCTATTTTTCTTTTGCATAATCTTGTCACGTATGCGTTTCAGATATGACTAACGCATCCTCTCGTCCATTCACCTTTCCCTTTCATCCACTGCTTTTCGCCCTCTGTCTCTAATTACCAAGGCAATCACATTTACCAGTTCTCCTCCGCTTGTTTACGCCTCCCTGCAACTGTTTGAATATTGAAATTGCTTTATTTCCTATGCATTCTTGAAGAAAAGGAAAAATGTAATACAGAAGGCTAGGAAATTTAATTGAGTGGGTCAGTGGCTTTGGGATGAATTATTAAATAAGCAGCAAACTCTGTTAATAAAAGTCGGTAAAAAATACATTGACATGTTTTCACAGGCCGCTTACCCTGGCCATTGCCCTTCTTCTCACATTAACATCTATAATGGTCATTAGAAATGTTTTCAGTCAGGAAAATGAGGCAAAAGCTCTCCAAATGGTCTTAAAATAATGTTAAAGAATTAGGTAATTTTGTTTGATCAGACTTCTTTGAGTATAAAATTGGAGGATTAATCCTGCTATTGCATGAAAAATAAAACAAACATAATAGAAAACCTAATGATTTTTTTCCTGTGCTTTATGACAGGCATGGAATCATTTATTTGCAAGAAGTTCATTAAAATTTGGTGATAGGGTTTGAGATGTGATAGTTCGGAGGTGCCTATCAGTGAACTATTTTCGCTGCTGTAACAGGTTGGCACTATTAAGTATTTTAGATGCATTTTGGACGCCATTTTAGAGATGAAGGTCAGAACAGTGTGGGACTCAAAGTTGTACTTTTCTTTGAGTGTGCTTTTATGCATTAGTTTTTCACACCTATGGGGATGTTTACAGGTGCTCTTAAGGTCAATGACCATTGATTGGGGAACAGTTGCATTTTATTTTCAACTTTAAAAACAGCAAACTGCCCCGTGAACTCATTTGTATACACATGGTCAGTTTATCAGCTAAACGTGCACTTGAGAACACTGACTTTGGTTTGTGCAACAAGTTTCCTTGCTGCATCTGACTTACCCTCAAGCTGCCCTAATGTCTTGAGCCATGTGTAGGACTATATAGTATGCTATATACTGGCCAGCTGTCAGGCCATTAATAATAGATTCATAAAGTTGTCCTTGTGTTTGACATGTCTGATGTAGAAGAAAACCTGATGATGAATCAAGTTGAGTACATATACTGTGCTGCACGTCTTCATACAATACAGTGAACACACATATATCTATACCTTTATCACATTTGATTAAAAAATAATTTTTTATATAGCCAATAAGTTGATTTCTGATAGGAATTGTGTTTCCACGATCTCACCTATTAATACTAACTGGGAAATTGGGAAAGTAAAGTAGTCAGTATTCACTTTGTGTCACAATCAGTCATATGATCACCACCATGGGTGCTCACAAACACATTATTAATATTAATCCATCCATCCATCCATCCATCCATCCTCTTCCGCTTATCCGAGGTCGGGTCGCGGGGGTAGCAACTTCAGAAGGGAGGCCCAGACTTCCCTCTCCCCAGCCACTTCTTCTAGCTCTTCCGGGGGAATCCCGAGGCGTTCCCAGGCCAGCCGAGAGACATAGTCCCTCCAGCGTGTCCTGGGTCTTCCCCGGGGCCTCCTGCCGGTGGGACGTGCCCGGAACACCTCACCAGGGAGGCGTCCAGGAGGCATCCTGGCCAGATGCCCGAGCCACCTCAACTGGCTCCTCTCGATGTGAAGGAGCAGCGGCTCTACTCTGAGTCCCTCCCGGATGACTGAGCTTCTCACCCTATCTCTAAGGGAGAGCCCAGCCACCCTACGGAGAAAACCCATTTCGGCCGCTTGTATCCACGATCTCGTTCTTTCGGTCATGACCCAAAGCTCATGACCATAGATGAGGGTGGGAACGTAGATCGACCGGTAAATCGAGAGCTTCGCTTTTTGGCTCAGCTCTCTCTTCACCACGACGGACTGGTACAGCGCCCGCTTGACAGCAGACGCTGCGCCAATCCGCCTGTCGATCTCCCGCTCCCTTCTTCCCTCATTCGTGAACAAGATCCCGAGATACTTGAACTCCTCCACCTGGGGCAGGACACCCCCCTTGACCCGGAGAAGGCACTCTACCCTTTTCCGGCTCAAGACCATGGCCTCGGATTTGGAGGCACTGATCCCCATCCCGACCGCTTCACACTCGGCTGCGAACCGCTCCAGCGAGAGCTGCAGATCACGATCTGATGAAGCCAAAAGGACCACATCATCTGCAAAAAGTAGAGATGAGATCCTAAGGCCACCAAATCGGATCTCCTCAACACCTTGGCTGCGCCTAGAAATTCTGTCCATGAAAGTAATGAACAGAATCGGTGACAAAGGGCAGCCCTGGCGGAGTCCAACTCTCACCGGAAACGAGCCCGACTTACTGCCGGCAATGCGGACCAGACTCTGACACCGGTCATACAGGGACCTGACAGCCCGTATCAAAGGGCCCGGTACCCCATACTCCCGGAGAACCCCCCACAGGGCTCCCCGAGGGACACGGTCGAACGCCTTCTCCAAGTCCACAAAACACACGTAGACTGGTTGGGCGAACTCCCATGCACCCTCCAGGATCCTGCCGAGGGTGTAGAGCTGGTCCAGTGTTCCACGACCAGGACGAAAACCACACTGCTCTTCCTGGATCCGAGGTTCGACTATCCGACGGACCCTCCTCTCCAGGACCCCTGAGTAGACCTTACCAGGGAGGCTTAAGAGTGTGACCCCTCTATAATTGGAGCACACCCTCCAGTCCCCCTTTTTGAACAGGGGGACCACCACCCCGGTCTGCCAGTCCAGGGGAACTGCCTCCGATGTCAATGCGATATTGCAGAGTCGCGTCAGCCAACACAACCCTACAACATCCAGAGCCTTAAGGAACTCCGGGCGGATCTCATCCACCCCCGGGGCCTTGCCACCGAGGAGCTTTTTTACCACCTCGGCGACCTCGTCCCCAGAGATTGGAGAGCCCAACCCAGAGTCCCCAGGCTCAGCTTCTTCAATAGAAGGCATGTTGGTGGGATTGAGGAGGTCTTCGAAGTACTCTGCCCACCGGCCCACAACGTCCCGAGTCGAGGTCAGCAGCACACCATCCCCACTATAAACAGTTTTGGTGCTGTACTGCTTCCCCCCCCTGAGACGCCGGATGGTGGACCAGAATCGCTTCGAAGCCGTACGGAAGTCTTTCTCCATGGCCTCTCCAAACTCCTCCCACGCCCGAGTTTTTGCCTCAGCAACCACCCGAGCCGCATGCCGCTTCGCCTGCCGGTACCCATCAGCTGCTTCCGGAGTCCCACAGGCCAAAAAGGCCCGGTAGGACTCTTTCTTCAGCCTGACGGCATCCCTCACCGAAGGTGTCCACCAACGGGTACGAGGGTTGCCGCCGCGACAGGCACCGACAACCTTGCGGCCACAGCTCCGACCGGCCGCCTCGACAATGGAGGCACGGAACACAGTCCACTCAGACTCCATGTCCGCCACCTCCCCCGGGACGTGTTCAAAGTTTTGCCGGAGATGGGAGTTAAAGCTCTGTCTCACAGGGGATTCCGCCAGACGTTCCCAGCAGACCCTCACAACACGTTTGGGCCTGCCAGGTCTGACCGGCTTTCTCCCCCACCACCGGAGCCAACTCACCACCAGGTAGTGGTCAGTGGACAGCTCCGCACCTCTCTTCACCCGAGTGTCCAAGACATACGGCCGCAGATCCGATGAAACGACGACAAAGTCGATCATCGAACTGCGGCCTAGGGTGTCCTGGTGCCAAGTGCACATATGAACACCCTTATGCCTGAACATGGTGCTCGATATGGACAATCCATGACGAGCACAGAAGTCCAACAACAGAACACCATTCGAGTTCAGATCGGGGGGGCCGTTCCTGCCAACCACGCCCCTCCAGGTCTCACTGTCATTGCCCACGTGAGCGTTGAAGTCCCCCAGTAGAACAAGGGAGCCCCCCAGAGGAGCACTCTCCAGTACCCCCTCTAAGGACTCCAAAAAGGGTGGGTAATCTGAACTGTCGTTCGGCCCGTAAGCACAAACTACAGTCAGGACCCGTCCCCCCACCCGTAGGCGGAGGGAAGCTACCCTCTCGTTCACCGGAGTAAACCCCAACGTACAGGCGCCGAGATGGGGAGCAACAAGTATGCCCACTCCTGCCCGACGCCTCTCACCTTGGGCAACTCCAGAGTGGAAGTATGTCCAGCCCCTCTCAAGGAGGCTGGTTCCAGAACCAGAGCCGTGCGTCGAGGTGAGACAGACTATTTCTAGCCAGAACCTCTCGACCTCACACACTAGCTCCGGCTCCTTCCCCACCAGAGAGGTGACATTCCACGTCCCAAGAGCCAGCTTCTGCAACCGAGGATCGGATCGCCAGGGTCCCCTCCCTCTGCCGCCACCCATCCCACACTGCACCCGACCCCTTTGGCCCCTCTCACAGGTGGTGGGCCCATGGGAGGGGGGACCCATGTTTCCTCTTGGGGCTGAGCCCGGCCGGGCTCCATGGGTTAAAGCCCGGCCACCAGACGCTCGCCATCGTGCCCCCCCTCTAGGCCTGGCTCCAGAGTGGGGCCCCGGTGACCCGCGTCCGGGCGAGGGAACGCCAAGTCCAATGTTTTTATCCATCATTGGGGTCTTCGGGCTGCGCTTTGTCTGGTCCCTCACCTAGGACCTGTCTGCCTTGGGTGACCCTACTAGGGGCATGAAGCCCCAGACAGCATAGCTCCTAGGATCATTGGAGCACTCAAACCCCTCCACCACGATAAGGTGGCAGCCCAAGGAGAGGCTATTAATTATTAATATTAATAGTGCTTAAAATTACATGTCGGACTTAAAGGGATTGCTAAAATTGTGCTGCGTAGTCCATTCAGTCACTTCAGTGGCTAAGTGATACATTATCTAGAGGTTATTGATTTTTAGTGCAGCAAATTATTTAATAAAACAAATACTTAATTAAAATATTTTTTTATCTTTGAGTCTTTGATTTAATTTCCCTTATTAGTTTAGTTGCGCTACAACTCAAAAATTAAATATTTTGTTAATAAATTATTACATTTTAAAGAGAAGTTGCTTTGATTAAATTACTAATTTTGTTACCAACTCTTACTTAATAATAGTGAAAGCAAACCTATTGCTGCACAACACCATTAATAAGGACTGAGACAAACATTAAGTAAATAAGTATTTATTACATTCACCTGTCTTATTTGTAAGACAGGCAAATACAATAATGCATGCTCTTATGAATTACTAGCAGCCACTGGATGCCACCAAACTAGTGGTGCAAGACAGTGATGTTGCTTTCTTTGCACTATCATCTCTGAATCTTTTGTAGCCCCAAGCAACTTTATCCTGGACAAGATGTTGTAGGGCAAAGTATTACATCACATAGCAGAGAGTAATGTCCTGAAATATTTTATTTCCACTGTAAAACTCTATGTAGTACTCTTTACATCAGCTTGCTTTTAAGTGGTAGCTAAGATTACTGTTGTCCTTCGTCCTCATTGAGCTGGAGTTGGAGAGCATTGAACTGCGTCCAGTTTCTAATTTGAGAATAATCTGCCATAATTCTTGCATAGGCAGCCCATCATCAAGGATTGGCATGGTTGACACATTTTGCAATCAGCACAGAGTTTGTCTGGAAGCCAGCCTGATTACTCTGTGGGGGGTAATGACATTTCTGAGTGCAAATAATCACATGTTGAGCGCCACTTTTCTTTAAAGAGGTGAATTATATAAGACATATGTATCAGGGCCATTATAAAAAGACACAAACTGACTACTGTTTCAGCTTGTGTTTCATTTACATCCTGCTACCTGGTGGTAAGAGTGACAAATACAAGTGGGCTATATTTCGCTGCATACATTGACCTTGTTTCTCCTTACTTATGAAACAGAAATTAGAAAGCCTCCAACGTCTGACCAATCCTTACGAGTGTCTCGTTGCTGGGCTCCTCTTGGTTTTAATCAGTAAAAGGATGGGACTTGCTGGCCTGTCTGAGGTAATCAACATCAGGGGCCATAAAGCGATGCTAATTGAATGGTCTCCTCATTGTTATGCACAAGGGGTCTCTCTATCCTACCTCCCTCCTTTCTCTCCCAAACATTCACTTTCCACTCTGACTCCCCCACTGCCTTTTCTCTCATACGCCTCTCATACAAGTCCCTTGGAGACCCTCCATAGCCGGCACTGGCTTTTCCCACCGACAGCTCTAAGAAAACAAGCCTTGTCTGAAGTGGCTGTAGGAGCTGCTGAGAGAGTTTAGCCCTAGTTAGGATTCAAATTTAAGAGGAGGGGGTGTTCAAGAGGGGGTAGGCATCTGAGAAAATGGTTTGAGCCTTTGCATGGAACTAAATTAATCTCTATTTTTTTTTACTGTTAGATAATTTGCAAGCAAAGGTTTTTTGTTTTTTTATGAAGAAACATCAGTAACACTTTTTAATTATATATTTTAAAAGTTAGATCTGAGGAATTCTAGAAGAAATGTTTTAAAACACTGGGTGTTTTAAGAGTTTCTCCCTCACCGTGGCCCCTCATTTAGACCCTGCTGTGAATACCCACAGAAATAAGCAAAGGCTGTGACTGAACACATTGGCTTAAACAACAGTCTTTTTAGATGAAAGGAATTAGGGTCATATCACATACTGCTATATGATGGCACATTGATGATTCATGATGAGGCAAATATTGTGGGAGGATGTAATTTGACAAAATCATGTGGTTACAAAACCAGTGTGATTAATCTGAACAAGCATCATTGTCCATGTTTAGATCACAGAGGCAATTCAAACTGAGGCGTCTTCAACTAAGCTAGTGAGATTGAAAGTCAGTCCTTAAAGGAATGTTATTTTCTTTTGCTAGTTCTGCTTGTCTGGACATTACTTTCCTACTCAATTCCGCTTAATTATCATCTCCCTTCAGTGCTCCATCTGGGATTTCTCCCATTGAGCTAAATTTTTCAAAATGAATTTCAAGTGTCAGTCAGTGAACAGAAGTAGAAGTTTTGAAAAATGTTGTCAATGTTCTACAGTGTTTTCAAACAGTAGGCTACCTGTAGTTTTAGCAATGGCAGCTGAGGAAGTGAATAAAGTCATGTAGTCCACACTTCCAAATATTGAATTAACATTAACAGCCATCTTTTTCAGCTTGGCTCTTCTCTCTTTCCAGTCAGGAATGGTAATTCATTGTGCAGGAAATGTCTGGTAAGCTTCATAGCATCGAACTGGCGTATTACATAGGTCATGGCCAAACATTAGCAACTGGCAAGCAATCGTTTCTCAACATCTGAGGGTCCAGACTAGTTGTACAAAGCAAAGCAAAGAAAAAGGGGTTGGTTTTTACCAGGCATTAGTTCAAAACACACTGAATCAAATGATGGTTCATTAACAGGCCTCTGCAAAACTTTAACATGCTGAAGAAGCTAATTCAAATGGTACAAGTTAGATGGACCATCTGAGATAGCCTCACTGCTGTTGGACCAGTGAGATATCTGAGCTGGACACCTATGCACTAGCCTAACACCACAAGGGAATGTCATAGGAGGTGGCAAGCACATTGCTTCCAAAACCGATTTCATAAAACCCAACCCGTGAAACAAAGTCACTCTTGGTAACCACGCAGCACAGAGTTGGCTGTGTTTGTCGATCAGTGGCTGAAGCAGTCACACCATAGCATGCCACTGACAATTGATTTTCTTTTGTGTGCGCCCATTTTCACCTGGAATTGCATGAAGGCTGTAATCTCTTCCCATACCAACACCACACACAAGCCCACCTTCCCCCGCAGGCAGCTGATGCTCAGGCTGCCATCTGGAGAGAAGCTGACCACTGCTTATCAGCCCCCTGGCTCATCACACAGCTGGCACTGTGGCACAGAGTATACGCATGTGTGCAGGGGTGTGTGTGTGGAGTTAGTAAAGGGGGCCAGAGAGGAAGCTGAACAGTTACTGAAACACATACAGAAATGTAATTGTGTAAGGAAGGTGAAAAGCACCACAGAAAAAAAGGGAACATTTAGATTAGTAAACATTACAAAACACAATATGCAACAGTATGCAAAAGAGCTGCAAACTTGCATGACAAAATAGTAGAAATTAACTGCTAAAAGAATCATATTGAAGAATTACTAGACTTGGGTTGGGCACTTGGAACTAAACCAACATGTCTGCCCTTTATGCTTCACAAATTCTCTTTCATGGCTTGGTTGTAGGAGCTATTGATCTGAAAAAGTCAAACACACCCACTCAGGTCTTGCAAGATGGACCATTTTTGCCTCTATTCATTACATTTCTCTCGCTGACTCTTATTAGAGGTTATTCTGTTTTCAGCTAACGAGGAATGATTTTGTGCAGAACATCCTTAGTATCCAACCTATACCTGCATATGTCCAAAAAATGTGGGATGTTTATGTGGGGTTTCTCTCCTCCTGTTTGTAATGAGACTTTATGTTGCCACGAGTCACTGTCAGTCAGTTCACTTACTGTTTCTGTCAGGCAGCCTGTGTGAATCAGGGAGTGTGTCATGCGGGTTAAATGGTACCCAGACCACTGTGTGTCCTGCCACTATCTGTGGCAAAGTGCCTGATACTGATGCAAGAAATCAAAGTCCTTTCTTTATTTTTTAAAATTAGAGTATGATAGTTGTGTTTATGAACCTAACACAAACCTTTCACAAAGAAATTCCATTAAAGAGGTGCAAAGATAATCTAAGCCATTTCTTACCATTTGTAAAATGCCAGTGAAGGTCATCATGTCCCACACATGGGTAAGCTTTCAAACTTTTACCAAGAGATGTGGAATGAAACAAAAAATTTAAGAAAATTGCCCCCTTAGCTGAAGTCCAAAGATTCGTTCTGCCTTGCTGCACTTCACCGCTACCTATTCACTTTGTTCTTCAAAAAATTTAACATGCATGAAGCACTGTGCTGTGGCATACTTGGTGTGTTTTTGCTTTAAATATACTTTTGAGCTTGTTGC
This sequence comes from Xiphophorus couchianus, assembly GCF_001444195.1. Lineage (NCBI taxonomy): Eukaryota > Metazoa > Chordata > Actinopteri > Cyprinodontiformes > Poeciliidae > Xiphophorus > Xiphophorus couchianus. The sequence goes on from NC_040230.1 coordinate 10,205,552, forward strand.
ACAGATTGTTTGTCATCAGTACATGGCACCCTTGAGTTCTGAATAAGGCTAGCCCTTACACAAGTCAACCTCTTTTTCACAAAACACTTCTATCATAAAATTGTAAACACAGGCCCCGCTCTTAGCTTCTCGGCTGCTCATAAATTATCAATCGCAGTGGCCATCTTTAATGCCCATGAGCTTTTTAAAAATCAAGCTGGCATTGTGAAACCAAAGGAGACAAAAAGTGCAACTCAGTAGGAAAAATATAAAGCCTTACAAACAAACTGTACACAAAGCTGGAAAACCCTTACCTAAGTAAGCCATTACAGGGTTGTGACTACCTCTCTCAAAACCTCAGAGGTTTGACTTCAATCTCCCCTTGTCATCTTAGTCCTTTCAGAAAACACACATAGAAGTGCTTTTTGAAACAGGCAGTAGGGTCTCTCTCTGTTGAGAGGCAAGAACTCTGATTTTCTTGAGGGCTGGAAAACTGACCCTTGACCCTTTTGTGTTGTTCCTTCATGTTACTCAACATATATTCATACCAAAACACTGGTAGAATGCTTGCAAAACTCATTGAAACCCAGCCTCCCTCTTGCAGAAATGTTTGGTTTCACCAATTAGTTCTTCTGGCAAGAAATTCAGCATTCCATGTGCTTAGCCAGTCTTATTTCCATTAATCAATCATCCAAGTTGGCTCTAAATTGGTACTCTAGTGCTGGGGTCTCCTACTGAGCCTGCAGCTGTGGGAGCATGTTGAGACTCTATGGGCTAGACAATCTCACAGGAAAAGGTTAGCCAGCGCCAGGTTTGGTCCAACTTCCTCCTGAGAATCCAACTGGCTTCCTCATTTCCTTCCCACACCTCATTTTAATTATCAAATTCAACTGGTCATTTAAATAATGACTTTCAATGCCTCTTCCAATTTAGTTTTTAAGTCCAGAAGACATGTCTTAATGAGATGATAATTAAACAGCATCTGAAGTTTTACAGAGTGGCAGTGCATCTTAACTTGGGTAAAATAGATAAGCAAGGTGCTTATGCCAGAGCTCTTGCCTGTCTTAAAGGGAAGAAGTAAACACCTCCAGTGAGAGATAGGCAAACAAACCTGATTAAATAATATTTATTTTTGTGCTTGTCCCAATTGTCTCTTTGTTCCAGTTTGCTTTCTTTCTGGAGTCCCTGTGATGGGGGAGAAGTGGGGGGCACTACAGGAGCAAAAGCATCAGCTTTCTTCTTCCTTCCTCTAAAGAGATTATAAGTGCCTGTGAAATAACTTCAAGGAAAACGCATGGAATTCTCTTTTTCACTTCATATCAGCATGCAACCATGAGATTGAGACAGCTCCCAGGGAGGAAAAAATGGCTTCAGACATCTTGCCACACACAAAGTCCACACCAACAATGAACCAGCCTCGTTTAAGCCTGTTTCCTCTGCCACCGTAGCCATCTGGACAGTCTAATAGCTTGTTAGCCTGAATCCAGTGAACTAGTCTTTGAGGAGGGTGCAAAGAGTATAGTTGACTGGCAAAGGTCAGAACGTCTGAGAGGGTTCGACCGCAAAGCAGCCGCAGAGATGATTTACAGTGATCCCTTTAATTAGTGCATTCAAGCGTGTTAACACTTCTGCTTTGCAGACCATAGCTGCCTCATTACATATGCACTGGTAGACAGGCAGTACTGATGAACTGTATTTCTGATATATAGGATGTGTAAGGGTGTTTTATGTGACAGTGTAGGGCTTAACATAGATGTTTTATGATGGTCCTTGCCTTTGATACAGCCTGTTTCCTGGAGGATGAGTCTTTGAAGTCTTTTTGTCACTACACTAATGCTTACCCATGTGTATTGCCCAGAGAGACTGGTGCAATTTCAAGTGTGCTAAACAATATGGCCTCTGTATGTATGTGAGGTCTCTGCTCACTAAAATTTGTAAAGTCTGTGGTATTGCTTACTCCCTATTCCTACTGTCCCGTGACACTCATTTCTGCTTAGTGGATTTTCTAATGAGTTTTTGGCACAGCTTGGGCTGATCCTAGAGGCGTGGATATTAAGAAGGCTTAGATGCCAGGTGGTGATTTGCTCTGTGGAAAAAAAAAAAAGATCTGGGACATAATTGTCCTCAAAAGAAACCTTTCCAGCTGTATAAACAAATGAAACCTAATGATTTGCTGTCTACTTTCACTTTTCAGATAAATTAGGTTCAGAAGGGCTACAGCTCAGGATACTGCAGAAAAACTATTTGAGCTACAAATAGACAGATCTCCCACCTAACCCCTAAACCAGTTACCAGAATATACTACATATAGAAGTCATATAGGAATATATCCCTAAAAAATGTAACAGATTTTCTGTCCTAAATTTTCTGTTAACAAAATGATGTTCATCATCATAATACTTTAGTCTTGATGATTGACGCACAATTTAAATTACCTGCTTTAAACCACATTTTTTTTGTTTTTACTGTTTTTTAGTGTACTGTAAAGAAGCCCATTTATGTTAATCTAAGTCATAACAGTTTTTTTTGAGAGAGAAGAAGTCTTCAGTTCTAAAGCAACCACATGCTCCAATTTACTCCCTAAGTAAAAAGAAATATTCATATTAGGCTAATTGCAGATCCTAAATCCTAAAAGGGTATGAATGTCTGTAACCTAGTAACCCTCAGGAAAAGCATGCATGTATGCATGGATGGATGAAACAACATATATTAAAGTATTAGCCCCAAATTTTTAAAAATATCATTGGTAGTAAAATTTTCACTTTATTTTGCTTTCATTAAAATGGCTAAAATGCACTAATAGAAGTGTGAAAATTATGAAAATACATTGCGTACTGTACTTTAGTTTAATATGCATTAAACAAACCAAGTCATCAATAGAATAATTTTGTATGAAATGTAAATTTAATAATAAAGTTATTGTTGAAGTATGAACTAAAAAATGTTTGTTCAAGATTTACACAGTATTACTCTTGAATGAAGATCTCACCTTATACCAACATATATTTTCTTATGGAAAATATATGTTTCTTGCTCTATTTACTCTACCTTTAATATACAATTTTCTTAACAGGTTTTACATTATGTTTTAAAAGAAAGATGACATTTATGGAAGGTATTGTGAATTTTCCCTTTTAGCATTGTTTGAAGCGGTTAATCAAGTTTTACCACCAAAGTGGTTCCAGTGTTCACCATGGTTCTTAAGTGGTTTTATAAAAAGCAGTTAACAACCAGCTGGTTTTATACAATTTGAGATCCGCACTATGTCATTATGTCACTTAAAAGGTCTTTTCTTGAAAATGGGTGATTCTCTTTTCATTTAATGTTAAATCCCAGGCAAGAAACAACAAAATCGGCATATTCATCCCAGAATCCCAGACATTAGATACGTTCAACTGGAAGGCATGCTTCTCAAAAATTAAATGGTCAAATTTGAGCCGATGCTAAAGTGTAATAACTTGTACCTTGGTATAACTACCTTATTGGAGACAAAAAAAACACTTTGAGAGGTACATTCAGCAATTTCCAGGTGGCTTTTATCGCTGATAAGAGTGAATATTGTTTTTTTAACCAAATTCAATTTTGTCCATTTTAATTTTTCTTCCTAATTTCATGTTTTAGACAGTTTTTCACCTTAAGAATGTCTAATCATATGCGTAACCTTTCAACAGGGGAAGTGGATTTCATGTTTGCATTATGTGCTGACACTGGAGTCTCTTCTATATTTTTTTCAGGACAGTTAGTGATATTTTGTTCCTGCAAGACAGCTTACTTTGCTCCAGTATAGAGTTAGAGAGACCAAATAGGCACCCTTCTGTCATAATGTAATCGATGGAGTGATTGACAACCCTAATCGTTAATTGCTTTTAATTTCTGGTGACAGAATGCCCCCCCCCCCCCCCCACTTCCATTAAACACAATGCGATACATTGTTTTGGTAAACTCCTCCTGATCTCTATGAGTTTTAAGAGTAATACAATTAAAGTATGAAAAACAATAAGTGATAGATAGTCAAGAACAATATATATAGTATATACTGTACTATACCTAGAGAAGTTTAAATAGATATGGATGTTGTAATTATCTCCGGTTTTAAACAGAATGTCTTTCTGATACACTGCCTGAAGCGGGACAGGGCTGACCCAACAGGATGACTCTCATAACCTGTGGTCAGCATGCGTGACACGTGTGATACTCTATGTTTTCGGTAATTTCAATTCAGTCTTTATCAGGGGCTGGTTGGTATGATTTAAACGCCAGCACAGATTCCTTCTTATGACCTCTGGTGGAAGGGCCGATGGCAGTGATACGCACCAAGCCATTTGTCTGTGTGTGTGTGTGTGTGTGGGGGGGGGGGGGGGGGGGGGGAGTGACCACTTGTGAGCAAATTAAAGTACAGCACAGTTAGAGCACAAAAAATAATAAGTGATCATCAGTATCAAGATTAATACATAGATTGTCTCCTTTTCTAGATAAGTTTAGATTTAACCTTGCCATCTATGTGTGTGTGCATGTGTGAGTGTGTGGTCGGCGTGTGTGTGTGTATGTGTCTGGGACATAAGAGTGGATAGGGGGCTGACCCCAGCCCTGGCATCTGTGTGTGCGTGTGTGTGGGTGCGTGTGCATGTGGGCGTGTGCGCGTCCCTGTGTAAGAGTAAACCCATACCTCTAAAGAAAACCTAGAGTTTAACTGTTTTACTGCATTATTTATGGTTGCACGATTAGTCAGTGCTGACTATGAGTTTGTGATTTCCTTCATCCGTTTCAAAAACTGTCACTTAAGTATTAAACTTTTATAGATTCTTTTTCTATAACACTTGCTAGTGTGATACATTTCAATAAATGTTCCTCATTTGTACATGTACATCTTAAGAATATGTGACAGACAGTAAACAGGCCTACTCAAATTTGGCTTTTAGCTTTCCGCAGTTAAAGTGGAAGACAACCTCTAACATCACTCCCTTTCCAGAATTTGTCCTGGCATCATTGTGAATGCTACTTTCATTCAGTTTTTTTCCTGCTGCTGAATCAACACTGATCTTCCCACTGCTTCATGCTTTCTCCAAAATAGTAAATGTTGGTTTAAATACATTTGAAACTCATAGATTTTTTTTCTGTAACACTTGCTAGTGTGATACATGTCAGTAAAAGTTCCTCATCTGTAAATGTATTTCTTAGAAATATGTGACAGTCATTACACAGGCCGAGGTGAGGCTAATCATATTTAACTTTCAGCTTTCCCCAAAGTTGAATTTGTTTTACATTGCACAACCACGCTCCAAGAGTTGCTCCAACATGGGAAATTGTTATTTTTTTACCTTTAACATTATCCACTACTTTTGTCTCTTACTTATGGGTTGTATGTTTCTTGGCCCTAATGGTGCTTTCCCTCCATCCACTATCTTACACACTTGAGTGTGTTCACTAACAAAATAAAATTTTGACTGAAGGGTGCCTATTTGGTCTCTCTAGAGTTAATTGGGTTTCAGCCTGGTATACACTACTTTGGGAGCACACATGACTGGGAAAACATGACTGTATTAAGACACAGTTTGCTAAGACACAGACAAACACTGTGTACAATTTTTCAAGAAAATTCCACACAATGCTTTAATATTTGCCCTTGGCTATGAGAGAGATTAATTGGTTGTGGGGGAGTCTGTAGCACTAAACAGCCACAGAAATGTGTCTAAAGTTCCTGATGAACTGAATGATTTTTTAATGATTCTGGTAAAACAAAAAAGCATGTCTAAAGCTAAACATTGCACAGTATGGAACCTGGCTGGCTCTCAAGATTGACAGTGTGGAAGATTTTATCTGTATTGGTATGCTAATGTTTCTTTTCTGTTTTGATATCACTCATTGATAATTGACTCATATTTGGATGGATGGATTATTACAAACAGAGAGGGCGGACAAATTGAGCTTGTGTTATGAAATAACCTTCTGTTTTATTTGAAGTTTTTTTTATAGTTTTAAATTGAAGTAGTCTAAAAGTAAAATTTATTCAGGAGTTTTAAACATGGCACAATTTAATTTGTTATTGGCCTCTATAAGCCCGCCTTCTTCCACTGGCCCTGCAAATCACTCATGACTTGAACCAGAGGTGATGTTCCGCTGCTATTGACGTGAGCGTGTCAAATCAGTTCAAACTAGGAAAAGTTACTAGATCTTAATTTGACCACTTATGTGTTTCTCAAGTTGGAAGGGGTGATTTTTCCTGCCTTACCCACCTAAGTTTCACTTTCATCTGAATTCTTTTGTGCAAGACTGTTGCAGGGTTTTTTTTCCCAGCCTTCTTGTTTTGTTAGTTTTCACACAAATTTGTACCTAAGACTTGAGTTCAGCTTACTTGAAACTTGACTTAGAAGTGTACTTTAAAGACTCAAGACATGACTTTGATTTCGTGTCTATGACTTATGTATATTTTGTATATTAATCCCAGACTTTGGCAGACTGTCGAATCATAGCAACATCTTTGGTGTAACATCATAGGAAAGATCCCACAGATGTCTCTCAAACAGAAGTCTATATTGGGCTTTGGGTCATTTCAGAAAAAAAAAAAATCAATATACTTATGTCATCTTTTTCTATTACTGTTCAGAGAAAGAATAAACAAGGCCTCTAAACCCTATATCACAAATTAAGCAAATAAATTGACAATTTAAGCAAAGGAAATATCTGGTTTTAACCATATCAAAACACAAATATCAATAATTAATTGAAATAAAATCACTTCCTATTTGCTTCATTCAGTAATTCAACAATGACTGATGCTAACATTTTTAATAAGACTGCTTGATTATATTTTTAGAGTCACAAATAAAATACCTAATTAATTCTGAATGTTCTAAAGACAGAGAAAGTCCCGAAATGTTCAAGTAGTTCCGGTAGGCTTAAGAAAAAAGATTTAAAAGCAGACAATGCCATTATAATTATGTTACTTCAAACTTAAATGATTAAGAAGGAAAAAACTGATTTCTAAAAATATGTGCTGGGAAAAACCCTGAAATTATTTATCTTTTAAAACTTAAGCAAATTCATGTCATTGGTCTTTGGCCAGTAAAACACTGGGAAAATTTACTCTTATAAAATATCATTTGATGTCATGAATGCTAGAACATATATGTAAAGTGTTAACATGTCTTATAATTGCAGTTATTAAGAGATAAACCTATCTATAGTGCAATGGTAGCAATTCTTGTAGATAATAATTTCTCTTACATAAATTCAAGTCCATTTGCATGAAATACCATAATGGATGCAGTGCATATGATAAGATTCACCATATCTATATGGATAATGGGGTTTCTGACACAGCAAAAGAAATGGATTAGCCTGGACATAAATCTTGACACAACAGTCCTTTTTGTATGCAGATGAACTCTTGTCAGAATGAGGGAAAATGGGATATTGCTAATTATAGTTATTAAATGCATGTCTGTCAGTATCAGCTTGCTAGGAGGCAAACATGATGGGCTTAGTAACTTACACAGAGAAACCACTTAATTTGCTAATTATCTGAACAACCCCAGCAACTTATAGAGCTTATAGAAAACATTCATCCTGAAGTGCAGATGCTGTGTCCCTCACTGTGAGCAAAGGCCCTCCTCTGGCTTTTAGCACATCTACGCTGCCATGTCAAGTCACACTTGTAAAGCTTTAATGTCATTCAGAACGGAAAATCAAGTGCTATTTCCATTTTCTGGAACCATGAAAATGCATGGTGGCAGACCACTCACTGTATAGACATGTTAAAAAAAAAAATAAAACCCTGTCAATATGAGCGACAGGCAGCAAGCTGGAACCAACGCATGATTGAACTCCACGAACCACCTTCTGAGCGAGGGGTCAAAAGAGACTGAAACCCTGACAGAATTATTGAAGTCAGGCTCATAACTAAGTATAATTTGAGGAAGACAACAAGAGCTGTGGCTGAAAATAGCAGCTAATGAAATGTGCCCTGCAGTGGTGTTGTGGAGGAAGTGACAAAGTGATGTTAAAGCAATAGGACATTTGATGGGCTGAGAGTTAAAATAGAAAGGAAGTAGGAGGGAAATGCCACTCGGTTTGTATGCCTTTCACACTGGCTTACTGTATTTTTTCTGACACTCAGAGACACACAGGTACGCACACCCCAGCTCATACTGACCACGACAAGCAAGGCAAACCCATGGGTTGCCCTGAGTGCTCTGCTTATCGGGGACTATTACACTCAGTGACCTGTGACCTGCGTGCCACTTTATGTCACAGACTGTCTTTTTGCAGATATGCAGTGACTCATTTTTTTCTGGAAGCTACAGCCAAATAAAAAAAATAAAAGATACAAACATGAATCACACTGAGCATTTTCTTTTTCTTGTACTCACATGAATTGTTAGTTCAAAAAGTTTTACAAAGCGCAGCTGCATCTCAATAAAATATAGTTTCACTGATTTTCCAAACATATTTCAAAATGAGAAATGTCAGCATTGAGCTTTTTTTTTTTTTTTAGAAAATCAGTACATTAGATATAGTACTAATAAAAACAGCATTCTTAATGCAGAAATTATGTTATGGTACATACAATCATGGACAAGACTGTCCACTTGACAGTAGTAATTGACATCCTTCACAAGGAAAGTAAGCCACAGATGGCCAATGCAAAAGACCATCCAATCTTTTATTGACAGAACATTCAAAGTGTTTGTGGACATGGTACTTCTGTTATACTTACAGGAGACCCCTTTACCAACACTACCTCTAGTCACCTAACCAAACATCCTGGAGCTCGACTTGTGCTGCTAGGTGACGGGCGGAGCTATGCCAAGGTTGCTAGGTAACGGGCTGGGCTTTAGTAGGGTTGCTAGGTGTGCTGCTGATACGTGCAGTTACATTCGAAAGAGTTTTGAAACAACCAATTTTCCAGACCCCCAAAACATTAACTTATTGACAAAAAATGATTAGGCCTTTTAGAAGCCAGAGGGAGTAAATGGAAGTACAAAAATGTGCAAAATGTCACTTTTTCATAATAGATTCCCTTTTAAGTCCAAGGTCAGTCTAATGGGAAATTCCAAACTTGCTACAAGTATCAAAACATGTTTTTTGTGTTATATATTGACCATGCTTCATTTGCTAGCAACCTTAGCTGACCTAAACCCTTTTTTTTTCAAACATACTGAGTACTTGGTGAATATACTGTGCCAACAATGGACAAGTGCTTAAATAGAAGCCAACTGAACTTCTCATGTTTCTTGAAGATGATTCACCTCTCAACCAAGATGCTTTTTTGGTTCTTAACTACAGTTCAGAAGTCCAGTGACCTTTTACTTAAGTACTAAGTAGAAGGCCAATACAAGGCTACTGTGTAGATGTTCACCCGGGTCAAGAAAATTTAATATTTGAAGTCTTTTCTTATCCCAGATGATTGAGTATGTTCATTAATCCAGCATCTAACACTAAATAAATAATTTAATTAGTCTGATATAAAAACATAATATTCTGAGAACACACTTTTGGATTGTTTTTTTATTAGCTAATAAGCCACAATTATTCAGATTAAAATGGACCACAATTACCAGCTATTAGAACTGAAACCATAAACTGATTCAAAATTTTTGTCCCAGCTGTAACTTCTTTTTTCCCCAAGTTCTCTTAGTTCTGGAGTGACAAATTGATTCCACGTGCAACAGAATAAAAGGAGAAAAAAACACAAAGCACAGCCTCCCCTGAGCTAATGGTAAACACTGAAGAAAAGTGAAGCTGCAATTAGAAAGTCTTGTTGTCGTGAATATTTTAGATTGTTCTTTTCCCGCTGTCTTTTAAGTCCATCGTTGCGCTATCACACTAAATGTGGTACTCTGACATGCATGTGAATTGACTAATTCACTGCCTCATCTTATTTCCCCCCAGACTCATTTGTGAGGCCTGGCGGCTGCCGAACACAAGCTGGATGCACACCAGCAGGTTCACAGTCAATTAAACAAAACACAATGCTACGGTGATGAATAGAAAGCCAATGGATCTGACAATAATTGTGCCCTTGTAACATCGTGTGTGGAACTTTGCTTCTGAAACGTTCTATGATGCCATTATTGCAACAAAGAAACAAGGAGAAATAGGAGATGAAATCCCGTGAAGCTGCTGGCATCAGCATTCAACTTGTGTAACAGTAAGGTAGTTATGAAAGGCCTGTGAGCATGTGGGTGTTCTGCTTTTAGTCAAGTGCAAACATTTTAGCCTAAAGAGAGAGACCTGCCAGAGTCCACTGCCAATATGAATGCACCATCAACACCCACGCTGTTTCCAGTAACTCAAACCCACACCTCATACATATAAACAGTGCAAACGCACACACCAAACAAGCTCTCCACATAGTACATATTACATTTGCATGTCATTACATGCTCTCATGTGCATTTCCTCCCGTTTCCACATTGTGCAAATAAGTGAACTAGCAAAATCAGAGAGCAGACTAATTAAGCTGTTGCAACGCAGGCATTGCTGTGCCCAACAGAACGTGGTCTAAAGCTCTTCTGAGTAGACAATTTTACCACTGAGGACCATTGTATCACCCAAAGACACCAATAATGTTATATGAGAGTTTAATAGCTTATTTCCTAATACAATATTTGACCCTAATGATTTCTATCTTCATATTTGACTTGCATTTGAGTGAGAAAGATTAAAGAAACTCCATGACCTTTTTAAGAAACTCTATGTGTAAGCATTTTTAATACACCAGCGTAATTACTTTATTAATCGCACAACTATGCAAGATTCTCAGTTGGAGACAAAGGAAGTTTAGATCCTTTACAACTTCTATTAGCCATGAACACCAACAAGCACGTCTTCCTAATTTTGGAAAAAGAAAATGCACTTGCATATAAAAGACTCGTCAAAATTCCTCCCTAATTTTAACAAAATAATTGTTCATATCAAAAAGGCGTGTGCTGTCATTCCTTCATATTTTTTTCTTGTTGTTTACCATAATACATTCATGTTAATGTTCCTAACTGTGTCAAGAGACCTCATGAGTGGCGACCGATTGTGACAGACTCACAACCAGCATGGCTGATTGTGCAAATGAACAACTATCAATATATAATTGTTTCACATAGTTATCAATATTATTAGGTGTTTTACATTGAAAACAGTTTATACTTAGTATGTTTGAACCTGATTTCTTCAGATATAGAATTGAGTTATACGTCTTGGAAGGCGCATCACTTGACACTTGACACCTGAAGTTTGTGGAAAAGTTATTTAAAATTTACACTTAATATGTCTAATGAAGTAAATATTTCTGTTTTCTAAAATCACCTGAGTTATTCAGATAAAAGGTTATGTGACGGTTACTAACATAGCTGTCATGTAACTGTCATGTAAAAGTATTTTTGGGATTAACTGTGCATACTCACTTTCAAGTTTTCATCCAGAATTATGCTCCATCAAAAACCCACCAAAGGAAAAACAAAACATTTTGTGTAAATATTTGAAACCTTGGCTTTTATATCTTATGATAGGAATCATAAGAGATAAAATTTTAATAAAGTCCACTGTAGACTATTGCTGACGTGCTGACAAATACTGCAGATAAAGATATAATACTCATGTCACTTGGAATACGTCCAGAGTGGAAAAAAATATTAACAATGTTTAATAATGAGTTTGACAATGATTATGAGCTTTCTGTGTGACCTCTGGTCCCAACCATCTGTAGGAATGAAGGTCACCTCGACATGGTTACACAAGCAGCAAAAATCCTCGCTCTGTCACGGTGTCGAGCAAGCTGGTATTCTGGTTTCTATTACAGATCACCTCCTTGCTGATTAATTAGACTCATTCTGCTAATTGAATGTCACCCTTTCACCCTGTGTTCAGCTATCAGGCTGAGGTTAGGGGGGGGACAGTGACCATCACAGCATGAAATGTCAACACACTCTGATAAATCAACAAGTAGCCAACACATTTTTCTTCTCCATCCTTCCCCAGTCCCTCACTGGTGCCCTTCTTTTGCTATTCCTGCTGTAAATGACAGCCAGCCCACACCGGTCGCCCTGGGAGCAACTGGCGTAACAAGCTAATTAACTAATTAGGCCCTCGTTTGGAAGGCCTAACCAGGAACACAGACACTCATTTGTGTGAATTTGGACTACATTTGAATAACTTAAATGCATGTGTTCATGTGCAGAGGTCAATAAATGGGAAATAAAACACCACATAGTGTGCACAAGTTTCTGCCAACAGACGCCTCCTCTCATATGCATGAAGTGAGGAAGCAGAGAGGCTGCAATATGGTGATTCATTTATTCTAATGATACCACTGACATCAGCCAAGTGGAGAAGGGGATCAGATGTGTCTTAGCGCGGCCGGAAGAGTTAAAGCTCTGACTCCTAAAAGCTTAGATTCATGTAAAACTGTAAACAGACATGAGCAGAATAGCTACCATTTCTCCTGCCGTCCGGTATCAATCTACATCAAGAGACATGACACCCATTGATCTTGCAGCTTCGTGCAGGGTTTGATGAAAAGGCTCTATAAATTAAGTCTGTGTGATGAAAAACTGAATGCAAAATGTGCTCCCGCCTTGCTTATTGGACAGTTAATATGCAATGCATCAAATCACAGGGTTCAAACAAATACAAGGCATATAATATTGAATACCCTTCTGCTGTTGCTGTCTAAAAGTGCAAACACTGATTTATTTGCTGAAACAAAGTGAATTAAATCCTTACGTGGGTAAATGGTTTTATCGTAGGGAATAAATACCTTTTTTCACAATTGAATTTTTTGACAAAAAGTAGAAACTGTTAGCATACTTCCTGGAAAACATACCAGAAGGACAATTTACAAAGTAGTGGAATTTCCTCTAGTTCTTGCAATTGTTTTGCACAGTCTGACTTTATTTCTACAGAATTGGATAATAGAATGCACTATTTATATTCAGCTTCAAACACACCTATTAAGTTCAGCAAATGCAATCAGTTTGTTGATGTTCTGGTGTCAGGCTGAACTTCTCCTCACTTCAACAACAAAGTTAGCAAGCGCAGAAGTGATGAAGGAGACAGAAAAAAATATTTCCTGCATGCAAACCAGTATCTCTCAGCAAAACGTGACAGTATTAGGGGAGAATCCAGTTTGAAGGGCTTTTCAAAATCAATCAGATGTGAATGTTTTTATTAAACTGCTGCATAATGTAGAAGATGATAGAATGACTAATGCCTTAAACTGATTTATTCAAAGGTAATATCCTCTTATTTTCACTTAATAAATGTTTTTATAGCAGGGTGTTAGATGTGCACTCACTTGCCACCACATCCTTAAGGAGATGCTATTAGCCTGGTGGAGCTTTTTTAGGAGAAAATGTTGAAATTGAATTGAAAATACACAAACTCTGGTTTTTACACACTCAAGATTTTACTAATCCCTTTGCGAATTCACCTGGAAGAGGATCAGATATTTGGCAGCTTTTATGGTCAAAAATAATTCACTTTCTATAATATGTGATGGGTTATAGACCAACATACATCAAATTTAACTGAGTGAATAAACATATAGACAAAGTGAAGTAAAGGGGTTAATATTCATAGGAATGAAAACACCCTAAAACACTGCCTGTAATGTATTTATGAATCCTGTATTTCTAGAAACAGACAAAAATTGGGATTCTTACTTTCCCCAGAATATTGTGCAAATTTTTAAGTAAAAAAATTATATCGTTAATTATCACATAAGCTGTATGTGCCATTACACCCATAGACAAAGTCTTTTTGTCACAATAGTGGATGATGTGTGAAGATTTTGCTTCCAGTTTGCATGAACTAAAGTATTTTTGGAACTTGTATCCACTGACTGGAATAATGTCACACCTGAGGGGCAGCAGGTAATGGCAGATGATGGGATCATGTGTCAACGGGTAAATCACACATGACAAGTTGAAATGTTTTATCTGGTGGTGCAGAAAGGATGTGTAGAGTGCGGGGCTTTCATGTCTTTAAAAAAAAATGTTAAATTTTTTTCCAAGAGGCCCATGCAGTGAGCATTCAGTTTGCCCTGAAAATGACGCCAGGCTCAGTGCCTTGACATGTGTGTTATTAAGTGCCGCTTTTAAATCCTCATGTGACAGAATCAACTCTGTCAACAGCTATGACTCTGATCAAGTCTGTGGCTAATCCTTGATGACTGAGCCTCTGATATGCACAAAATGGTGGGGATTGAGATACTGATGGAATATATGGGCATATGTGTGCAAGTTTGTGCTTTTTATTTTTGCTTACATTACAATGGAGATGGATGCAAAAAATTAAAAAAGAGATAAATAATTGGATGGGGAGCAGAAATATAAAAAGTTGAGGGGTAATGTAGGGATGTAAAACAATGATGAACAGGAGAGAAACGCCAGGGAATGTCATCTGATCTGAGCAAATTGCTTAAAAACCAAGGCAGTCGAAAATTGAATTTATAATCACACAGAAGAGCAAGAGTCCAGAGAATGACTGGTGTTGTTGATGGTTGCAATAACGACAGGGTGGTGCAGGATACGAAGGCCTGAGGGTTGACTTTTTTTTCTCTCTTTATTTTCTGCTTGATGTCAGCAGTTTTGTGTGTGGACTGAGGGTGAGTAGATCGATGTGAATTTCTACAGCTAGAATACTCTCCTCCATCCCTGACAAGCGCTACACTGGTATGATAGCCCACTGGGATGGAGGATAGAGGCAGTAAAACAAGAAAATGTGTAGAAGTGTGCAGAAAAAGCAATTGTGTAAAGATCATTATCACATTTTACTCTCTAAAAGGACAGATAAATCTGTTTTCTGCTCCTTGTCCATTTTGCTGCTAAGTTTTCTCACCAGGGTGATTGATCCTACACCTTCCCAGTCACTTTAAAAGTTTGCCATATTGATTATGTACTCCTATGAGCGAATGCAAAGTCATATCTGCTCATACACTGCCATACTATAAATTAATTAACTGCATAAATTCGTAAAGGACTACTCAACATATAGATCAAACCTAAATGAGCCCATGAAAGCTCACAAAAAAAAAATACAGTTTAACTACTGGTAATAACTAACCTCCCTGCTACTGCTTGTGGGACATTAATGCAAACCCACAACTCTGCCATTTAATGGACAGCATGAGTGCCTTTATTTCCCAATCCATTTCTTACTTTCCTCTCATACAGTGCATTACATGGTCAAGTCAACACAAGATAAAAAAAGTTGTGAAAACAAAGGGCTACAAAGTGCCATTCAAGCCATCACTGTTGTGATACTGATAGGCAACAGCAGAAAACATTCCTATATTTTTTTAAATATCAAATTAAGAAATTAGCTAAATGTATCAATAAAATCTAATTGAAATATTTATTTAATGCTTAGTCACCCTCTTCATTTAAAAAAATAATCACATATGTACAGAAATGTAACTGACCTTACAGATTTCTTATTGGTTTACTGATTTTCTTAGATTCAAATATTCCAGATCACCATTAAAATGTTGATATCAGGCAACAACAACCTGAGTAAACACAAAAGCTATTTGTAAATGAAAACTGAATTTATAAACATGATTAGTCATGTTTTTTGGATCAACGTCATTAGCCACATACAAATCTGAAAACTGTCTGACCTGTAGATACCCAGTTTGAACTTAACTTTATTTAATATTAGATCGTGTTTGAAATATGACTAAAACAGAAGAAATATGGAAAGGGTCAGATACTGTAAACATGTTTATATACACACAAAGGTAACTTTCCACATAGGGCACATTTTAGTTTGCAAGCAGAACATGAAGATGAAATATTTCAACATCTATTCTTATGTACCTAACGCTCAAGTCTGCAAATGGGTTTCAAGCCACATATAGGGGATTCCCAACATGAAGTAACCCTCACACAAGAAAGTACAAAACACAGTGGTGTGTAAGTCATACAAGCAGTGTGAGCATGACATTGACAATGTCCTTCAGTAGGGTCCCTAACCAGGCCAACTCAGGCAGCACTAACTCGTAAATGTGCACTGTATGAAAAATTTAAGTGGCTTAAATTGCATTAGATTATGGCAGCCATGAAGCGAGTAAGTGACAGAATAAAACAATAAGCCTCGATGTCAGTGTTCCCAGCAGGAAGGAAAAGCATGTGGCATTAGTTCCCAGGTCTGCTGCTGCTGCCACACCACTGGCAGCCAGTTGGACATGCCCCACTGCCAGGTGTAGAAGGATTTAATGCTTGTTGCCTTGTCCTCTATGTGAATATTCAGTGGAATTACAATCTTATGACCTGATATGTGCTCTAGCAACTTTGCGTTTTATTTATCTACTGTACCGCTACAGTGATTCCTGTCATTGTGGTGATACACTTCAATGTGCTGCATAGCATTTTTAGTTTCTTACATCACAAGGTGGAACTGTGCTTTATGTGCAGTGAGTCAGAGGTTCTTTTGTCCCAAGCTGTGTCCTTTAATTCAAATTGTAATTCACCAAGTCCTACAGCAGAACTTATACCACATATGCAGGTATTAAGGTAAGCTGCTTCGGCATTGACTGTGCCTCACTCTCTCCAGTTCCATTAAAGACCTCCTTGTGTTGGATAAATAATTGGAAAGGCATCATTGCTGTGTTGAGGCAAGCAGCTTTACAAGAGAACAAATGCATATATTTCATTAACAGATCTCACAACACAAATCCTGAACTTGCACGTTACATTTTGACAGGCTGTACACATATTTTCCAAGTATCTCTTAGAAAGGGTTTACTGTGACAGCATTAAACGGCCTCAAACTGAAAGGAATGACAGGAACAACCCACAAAATAGAGACTAGTGCGTGAGTTAATTACAGTAAAGACATCTAATAATTGTCTCAGGCAAGCGGCCTTTTATTTTTTATACAATAGCTTAACATGTTGTAGCAGCAGCTCATTAATTCAGCCTAAAGATTATTTGCTGATTAATTTATATTTCAGCCTTTTAGGTAATTTAAACAGTAAATCAAAGCGTTGGGTTCATACTATTATTATCACACTATACAGAAACACAAGATGAAGATTTTTTGTAATTTGACCAACTGTATTAGAGTTGGTCAAATTATAATGAAGCGACGGAAAGGAAAAGGGAGTCAAGATTTGCTGATTTGACATAGGCTAACTTTAGACCCTTTTGGATTGTACTTTAATCCCAGCTCTTCATGGAATATGGGTTTGAGTTGACCAATCATTATTAAGTCCCGGATCCACCTCAGGAGGTAACCCACAACCACGATGAGCTGTAAAGTAAAGATGGGCTTGGAAGACAAGTGTGACAGGGTGAATTTAAACAAATCAAAGACAGTAGACCAAGTTTGTGGGTGCTGGGAGAGCAATGACACTGAGTGTGTCATTGCTGAAAAAAACAATTTTACTCAGAAAGAAATAACACATTGAGAATGCTGCAAAACAATATATGTAGTAAATATTTTTGTATGTTTTCAATTTTGTTTTAAATCGTTTCTTGTTACACGAGTCTATTGATACACCTCTAAAAGCAATGCAGACAGTTTGAAGAACATTAAAAAATAGTAAGAAGATAGGTCAATCCTATAATTGGAAAGGAATTTCATTCCTATAAACACATTTAAATTAGAAAACAGTTGCAAAGGTTTTTATTATCTTGTCCTTTGAATACAGAAAAGTATTGTAAAAGTGAAATGAATATTGTTTTCCAAATAAACTGAAAGACAAACTGAGGTTTTAGTGTTTTCCATGGACTAAAACAACACATGCAACTAAATAACAAATGACTGGGAAGTATTTACTATGATTACTTTAACAAAATATGTAAGGTTTCTTTTTTTATCTTAAGATATTAGTGTAGAAAACAAAATTGATGAATCATTAAGTGGAAGTGATTTCTGTGTCTTCCCTCACCTGAAGAGTTTTGCTATTCACTATTCAGTTCTTCAGGGCCTAAGATGAATAACCTCCTATCATTTACAGAGTCTTAGTACATATAAAAGGAAAATGACACTGGTAAAAAGACAGTAAAGTAACTGTTCAACAGATGTCTTTTCCCAGTCACATGATCTTCACACATCTGCTCCTAATTTTCACCTGAAACCACATCTGTCACTCCCACGGTTTACACTGGCATGCTTCACAAATTTTAATTAATAATGATCAGTTTGGAAAAGGAAATGAACATGGCTTTCTATATTAGTTGATTCATCTAGACAAACTTAGGGTGCTAATTGTCCTGCTGGGAGTTATTAAATTAGAGTAGAAAATTGGGATTTATAAAAAGGTAAAAAAAAACAAACAAAAAAAAACAGATTTACAGATTTATTGTAAATTTAAAGGAACTATGATATCAAGTGTGTCTTATGTCTGAGTAGGCTACATAAAGTACAGTAATCTGAATTCCTCTCTCAGTATAGTGTGCATGTGGGTGACCAACTCCCACAAAGACAAAACATGCATAGGCAATTGATGGATAACTGGAAACCAGTCAGTTTGCTGGAATCAATAAAACCAGTTTTTCACCTCAATTTTGCAAGCTAAGCTTTGAAATATTTTTTTTCTGCTCTCCTTAAATCTGTTTTTTTTGTTGCAAAAAACTACACAAAAAGCAAGTATTGGTAAAATTATCTTAAAAATCACTCCTTCCTTTATAAATAAGGAAGGACGTTTCTGCTTTACTAAATCACATCTTCTATAGTCATTTTAAGATTTTGTTTTCCTTGTGGTTTTCTTTGGGTTTATTAGTCCCTAATTAGATTTTTTTTCTCCTCTTTATTTAACTAAAAAAAACACAGAAGCAGTGTTGGAAAAACAAGTACTTTTTTGCTCCTTTCATTGAGACTAGGAAGATAAGTAGCAGCCATGGTCTGCTAATCAATCTTATTGTGAACTAGCCTGTCCATTACCTTCAAATTTGACTTTAATCTCTCTTCACATTTATATCTGGGTTTTCTCCCATTGAAGTGGATTTTCTGTTAGAATTTCAACTGGAGCAATCAGCAAACAGGACAAGTTGTGAACGATGACATTGATTGTCTGCGCTGTTTTAGAATTATAATCTGCCTGTAGTTTTAGCAATGGCAGCAGAAGAAGAAAACAAAGTCTTTCAGTTCATGTTGGTTGTTAATAGCACAGGCAATTTCTATTAAGTTTCATCGCATCAATCTGGCACATTACATACTTTGCAGGGAAACATTAGTGATTGGGTAAAATTTCAGACTTCATCTGAGTTCAAGCCTCCAGCAAGCAATCGTTTCTCAATACCTGAGGGTCCAGACCTTCTGTATGAAGTAACGTGTAGAATAAGAGGCTGGTTTTTACCAGGCTAAGAGGACTCTTGTTTTATTAATACACAAACAGACTGTAAAATGAAGTTGGAAAAATAATGTGGTTTACATCTTATATTTCCCATAAATATCTGAGTCAATGTTTTAAAATGTAATCAATCAATCAATCAATCAATCAAATTTTATTTGTATAGCACATTTCGTCAGCAAGGCATTTCAAAGTGCTTTACATCATAAAAAACACAAAAACACAAAGTCATGCAACATAGAATCAACAATCAAAACATTACATTAAGTCAAGTTCCATCATTAAATTTGTAATTGATTAAGTTTCGAATACAGTTCTAAACAGGTGGGCTTTTAGTCGAGATTTAAAGGAAGTCGGTGTTTCATCTGTTTTACAGTGTTCTGGAAGCTTGTTCCAAATTTGTGGTGCATAGATGCTGAATGCTGCTTCTCCTCATTTGGTTCTGGTTCTGGGGATCTCCACAAACTGTCTGCATCAATCTTCTCCAAACAAATGTAAAATAATTGATGGTTCTACTTATTTCTCAAGGCTAACTTTGGTGAAAACCAAGTGCAGTATATTAGAATGAATGTCTACAGTATATAACACACTTTAGCATGTGTAGCTTATAAAAGGTCTAATCTGTAAAAAGCTAATATTGGCACCCGAATCACAACAGTTAGAAATGATAGATTACAAAAGCTCATATTTTTCACAAAATAGTAATCCTGTGGGATTAGACAGCACAAAGGCAATTCACACTACCACAGTCCTGTCAGAGTTTGTTTTACAGCCTTAAAACCAGGTTTGATAATGGTTCAGTTGATCCAGCATCAGTGTTGTCACCAGCTGAGCATAACTCCCAGCATGCACCAAAATATGAGGGTCAGTCAGCAATGCAGAATGAAGAGAAAAACTTGACAGAATTACATTCATGTCATGAGGGAAGTTGTGATCATTTGCAAAGCCATCAACTGGATGTCCTTTCATATCTGAAGTCTCTGCTGCCCTATCACTCATGCACACAGGGGATCTTAATGATGACTCTCATATTTGCAGTTATTTCAGGAAATTCAATGACTTACTTGCCAGGGTCATGAGCAAAATGAACAAGACAAGCATCTTTGAAGATTATGATAATGCGAAAGGAGGGCAAAATTGGAATTGTTTTAAAATTCACCCGCACGTTCCACATCTTATTATCCTGCCACTTGGCAGTCAACCATTTTCAAAGGCGTGATAAAAATACACATTAGATATATTTGCTGCGACTGCTGCGTGGCACCGAATTTTATAGCTTGTGCAGTCTGGCATTTCAAAATGAGAAAAATAAACACTCTTCCTATGAAAGCTAAAAGACATGGATCAGAAATCTGAAGATAGATGTTGGTCCGTCTGTAAAACAGTGATTAAGATTTACTCAGCACAGTAGATGAAATGTAGCTGTGCATCATATAATTTACTGTGCTTGTTTTTTTAAGCTAAATGCTACATACTCCTATACTGAGATGTAAATTGAAACCTTCCATTCTGGGCGGAAGAGATGATCCAACGCTTAATTCAACACTGAACTGTAGACCAGATGTTGCAGACTAAAACACGCTTTAGGAGGGAGGATGCTTTTTCAAGACGAAGACACATGCAAATCAGGTCTTCATTGAAGCTGTTGACTCATGCAATTTTGCTGTGTTTACCAATAACAAATTGGAATGGGACACCAATAGCGCTTTTCATGAAAAACCCCGGATAAAACTAAACGTTTAGCAAAATGTGTTATTCCAGCTGACCCCAGAGCTGAAATGCTACATTAGCAAATTATGAAAGGTTTTAGTAGGTGCTCTGCATGTAATGAAAGGGAAGAAAAGGACACGGCGACCTCACTAAACACACACACACACACGCACACACACACACACACACACACACATTAAGAAAATGTCAGCCATGGCTTTTGATCTGTGCAGACTAAATAAGTACTGACTAAAACATATGCAATTACATTGGTGAGGGAGAAACATCTGAGACCGTGTGTCCACCCGTGTCACAGACAGTGTGGCTCAACACAAAATTATTCATCTCATTCTGAACCTTCTGTTTCTTTGCTTCATATTTCTATCCGGTAATTAGAACTGCACAAAATTCGTTGTCTGCATATCTCCAACATTGCTTCAGTTGGGAAGTAAGGAATTTCTCTTTAGTGGAAATCACTGTGAACTCAAAAGGTTACAGTTAGTCAAAATTTCACTACATATAAGCATCAGGCTAGAAGATTATCTTAGATTTATTTATAGTATATCTCAGATTCAGCATTTTATTTATTCCTAAATTGTTGACTGTTTCCAATAACAAGAATTAAAAGAATAATAAAAAAAAGCAATAACTCTGAATAAAAACCTGGGTGTGATTTAAGGTCAAGACTACTCCACTAAATTTAAGACAGAAAGGTTTCACAGAATGTTGTTGGCAGAAATTAGGAATATTTTATTTGCATTTCTAGAGAAGAGATTTCTTTACATTATGTTTTGACATTGTCTTTATTACCTTATTTGTCTCTTGTTAATGGAAATTTCCTCATTTCACAATCATTGAAAGAAGCAAGCTATCTAAATCATTGGCATCTTACTAAAGTTTTTTTCTTTCTTTGAACAAATTATTTCATTTCTAGGTAATTACTTCTGGAAATTAAAAAGCTGCTATTCTATTCTTTTTGAATCAAGATTTCCATATATTTACGTTGAACACATTTATTATGACTATATTAATATAAATAACACAGAACCTTTTACTTTTTCAGGGGATCCAAGCCTAACCTATAGTGTCAGAGCCACTATTGGCGAGTTCACAACAAATATTCTGAAAAGAGTTTCTCAGATCTTATGCTACAACATTAAGACAACAAGGCAAGTTGACTCACTAAAGACTTACGTCCAAGTCTGTCATATATTTCTGATTTTTGGACATCTGGAGTGTGGTAGTGGATAAAGAAGTTTGGAAGGACACAGCAGACTGCAGGGAAGATGGGTGCAGTATATGATACAAGGGGGTGTGAGGAAACCAGGTGCTGTGAAGTGTGAAGCTCTGCCCTCCCAGCTGATGATCAAAAACAAGCATAACTACCACTGATGACTGTGGCTGCTGGCCAGAAAAATGCACAACATAGAAGCAACATTATCAGCTGTATCAAGGGATGGCAGTGCCAGCCAAAAAATACCATTACTGGCACCAAGAAACATTCACACGGAAACAAAAACCACACAATGCATCATCAGTTATTCATATAATTCTTTGTCTTCTTTCACTTAGCCTGTATTCCCACAATTCTTCATTAATGACTTTGCTTTGGTTTGACATTTTAAAGAGGTTTTGCCATCTGGGGATTGTTCAGAGTCTGATATTAAGAGAATATGTCCCATCAGTCAGCTAACAGAGATACTATTAATGAAGTCTTGTGGGATCCTCTACCAGGTCTCCTGATGCAGGCCCAGAGGGGTCCACTGAGTCTTTCTGCACTAGTACAAAGCTCTCTGATATTTCCTACCTACCATTAACTCCTCTTTTACAGAATGAAACTCTTCATTAAAAATATCATAACATGATTATATATCATTAGTTGTCATTAATTATCAGAGCTCTGGTCTTCTCCAGACCTGTTTCCCAATTGGCAGATACAGAGAGAGCTTCGGCAGGAGAATTTCATTGAACAAGAAATGGGAAACAAAATGTTCGGCTGACTGTGTGAGTACTGTCATTGTGTCCCAGAGCTCTACTGTGAAAAAGCGACCACATAAGAAAAGACCATTCATTAAATTGATGACTTAGGCACGGTCTTTCCTCTGAACCGCCCTTTTATCACTTTAACATTTTATCACTTTAGTCCACAACCACAGTAAATCCTACCTCTGCCACAGTAACAAAGTCCCATGATAGCCTTTATCACAAAATGATGAACACACACATTTAACTTACTGATGTAGAATTGAATTTTTTAAGGTTTATATCTTTAGAAACAGATGGAAACTCATCTTGCCACTGTTGTCTAATACTCTTGAGAGTTGTTCATTTTGATGTTTCATTCCATATTGGAGCTTCTTCGTGTGTTATCTTTGGTACTGTTTTAATTTTCTAATTTCTTCTAATTTTTTTACTTTATGCATCCCAGCAGGGAAATTATTTTGCAGTTACAGCACACGACAGGAGCTGTGTCTGCAGGCAGCCAGCTGAGCCAGCGCCATTTTTTGAAGGAGGACATGTGGCACAGGTCGTCGGGACCGGGAGTCAAACCCGCGACGTCCGCGGGTCTAAGGCCTCCAAACGTGGGTCGTGCTAACCCGCTGCGCCACCACAGCACGCCACAATTGTATTTCCAGTTTTTATTTTGTAATCTTGCTGTTAATGTTCACTTTATTCAAACATAAAGTCTATTTTACAGTTGATATTTATGTTGCAATTATTAAAATCCATGGGTTAATGACACAATAAGCACATTGTTCTCAAGTGGCCAAGGTGTCATCAACATCTGAAAAAGCCAATTGTCCTGGGTCAATTTACCCCTTTGATAATTCTTACCCCACTTTACAATCACATGCTGCTAATTTGTTATAACCTGCTTCCATTTTGTACCTGCAAAGACAGCCTACCAGTTGACGTGGCAAGGCAGTTACCCTTTTCATGAATTATGAAATTCTAAAGAAGTCTAAAACTTATTTAATTTTAATGCTGTTACATATTATTCACTGAAGATGTTATGCTGCACCATGTTTCTGTTCATTATGGTTTTGATTCCTGTTTGGGCCTGTGGACTTATAAGAAATGTAGCAATAATACATGACTTTGGATATTGCAAGTTTATTGAATCATGGAAGACAATATTCAGTGCACTATGATGGCTGCAGAAGACAACAACCAATCTTTTCTGGACTTTATGGTGCCAATTGAGAGAGATGGAAGCCTTCCAAGTATCCCTTAAGATATTCTTAATCTCAATGATGTCTCCCTGGTTAAACAAAGGTTTATTTAAATTATTGAAGTCTACTGAAAGCTTTGAACTCTACCAAAGACCAACACTTGTTTATGTATCTCAATCCTGGTTGAAACAACTTAAATTGTGAGTCATCACAGTTCTACAGAATTAGGGCAAATAGGTCCCAACATGTACAGAAGGAAAGGGCATGGAGCATAAACACAAACATAAGCAGGCTTATGGTACGGCATCAAAAATATTCAGGGAAAATATTTCATAAGGTAGAATCCTGTTGCTTAAACAGATTAAAATACCATACATTTTTGCTTCAGTAAAGCACATAATTAAATTAATCATTTTCACAAAAAAGTATGTTTTAATAATTCGAGGCTGAGCAGTACACAGAGAGCCATTTCGAGTAGGAGGCTCAAAGCTGAACTGTAGTAATTTTTCATCATCAAGTCTAATCAGAGAGGGAGAGGCTACGGAGATGCACTCAATGAAAACGCATGTCCTTCAAACTTTCTTTTGCCCATGCTAATATTACAAGCACAATTCAAAAACTCTGTGTACCATGCAGCCCTAGTATTAATGTTACTTTAGGATTAAAATCATTTAATTAAAATTGTTAAATTGCACCATTTTAAACATGAAAATTAAAACTGCAATAGCTGTCAATGACAACCTAAGACTCAACTCAAACTACAAAGTAGTTTTTGGATTATAGGTCGCTTCAAGATCAGAAAAAATGAAGCAAAACAACAATCGATCAAAAGTACCCAACTAAAATGGTAAATAAAATTAAATGCATTTAAGTACCTGGGTACAAAACTATTTGTTTACT
Source organism: Xiphophorus couchianus (assembly GCF_001444195.1). Taxonomy (NCBI): domain Eukaryota; kingdom Metazoa; phylum Chordata; class Actinopteri; order Cyprinodontiformes; family Poeciliidae; genus Xiphophorus; species Xiphophorus couchianus. Next base: position 10,230,605 of record NC_040230.1, read on the forward strand.
GGTGCAAAATGGATGTAGAAACAAATGATATGGTAGCATATTTGTATGCAATGGGGGTAGGCATATATAATAATGTTTTTATTTTTACACCATAGTAGCCTCTGCATACCATTAAAACGAAACCACCTTCCAAAATAAGGTCAAGGACATACCCTTTTCAACACTGTATTTAATTTGAAAACGAAACCACCTTCCAAAATAAGGTCAAGGACATACCCTTTTCAACACTGTATTTAATTTGGAAAAGCATTCCAAACCAGGGAAGTATCACAATGAACAGATTCACAAAGATCAGTATCAACAGTTCTCATAGAGCACAGAACTATGCCAAGATCAGTTTCACAAAATCTTACTTGGTAGTTTAGTTTATTATTTATGTTACACATCAGGAAAGGGAAAAAACACCTTGAAAATACTGCACTGAGGCTAAGAACTCAGGTTGTGTAATGGATACTGGAACAACTATCATAGGTATCATATGGCGAAACCCAGATCTATTTCAGGCTGAAACATGATAAATATATAGAAATCAGCAAGTATTTGTAAGTTCATACCATCCTGAGAGTAATTGCTGAGACTTGAGAAATGCAGCGATGCATTCAGTATGGTAAATGGTAGTGTACAAACAAAGTACTTTGGTCATTAAATTCCATTAGTAGAATCAGCAGTTTGTGCAGCTTCCATTAAACGTGAAGGCTTATGGACAGTAATGCTGCAAAGTCTTTCCTGTGTGATCATAAAGTAGGCTTTCCATTCTACCAGTGGTATTCCCTATGATGCACTAAAGGATTAATATAAATAAGAATAGCAACTTGTGCTAGCTGGAGTCTTCACAAAAGATTATGTGGCGCGTCTAAAGAAGAAGCTGGCATTCCCAGGGACTCACTTTACAAATGATAGGAACTTCGCATCAATTACACAAACATATGCAGTATATGCACACACAGACACACACAGCATGGGGGCAACCATCTGCTGCTGGAAAATCATTGTATTTCTTTGAAGTTAACCTGTTTTCTTTTTACTTTAGATCTACTTGATTTAGGTGGATCTAATGAACTTCCTAGATCAAAAGTCTATACCTTTGTTGCTCCACAAACCTTTTGTTGGGTGAGCTTGTGGCCTAATAGTACGAGCTGAATGTCATGCTCTCCTTGGGACGATCAATCCAGGCGATCAGATATCAGACACCTGGGGGAAGGCTCTAACCACAGATCACTTGCTGGCAAACTCTCTCCGGCTGGCACAAAAATACAATTGAGACACATTGTTGATTATATTCCATGCACACATGCATTCTAAAGAATTCATAGAACTATGAGCTAAATCGTGGCGGGGGCCAAGGACGTGAGCTTGTCAGCAGAGAATCGTGCTGAAGCAAAAGGTTTATTCTCCTAAAGCATTCTATCTTTCTTCTCTTTCAGCCATTATGTTATCTGCATGTCAGCTTGATGAGATGTCTCTCAAACCAATACGACCCTCTGTTCAATGCAACTGCTGCACTTGTCACATCCTCAGTGACTGAAAATTGCGTACCTTGCTCAAGGTCACAGACACTGGTTTTCACTCAGGGGTACAAGGAGCCAGACGTGCAACTCCCTCTCTTCACGCGTCTGTGTCTCTGCTTGATTTCTAATTGCCTCTGTGAGAGGCTCTGGCCTGTGGGGGGACGGTGGGACAGCCAAGAACCATTTTGTATTCCCCTGTAAAAGTCATTCAACACACAATCAGTAGTAATAAACATGCAGTTTATCCTCTGTGGGAGTGTTGATGGCAATCATTTTATTAGTGGTTCATCTGTCTCAAACCAAGAGGGATACCAGTCATTCCCTTATAAATATAAGAAAAGATTTACAAAGGTTTACAAAGATGGGACGAATGATATCATATATTCTGCTTTACATACTTAGGCTGATAGACTGTTCAATTGTATTGCAGAATTGGCATTAACAACTCCAATGCCATCATCTTATTCATTTCTGATATCTAGCCAACTAGTGTATGTGAGGTCTACAAAGATTTTAATCAGGCTGGATGATTCCGAAGCAGACATGACAAAACGGGATTCTTCTTTGTACTAGCTATTTTTTTTCAGTTTACGTTTATTTAAAGTCTCAAAGAGATTTAACAAGGTGTGCTGTGGTGGCGCAGGGTTTAAGCACAACCCACATATAGAGACCTTAGGCCTTGATGAGACTGTCGCAGGTTCGACTCCCGGCCTGGCGACCTTTGCTTCATGTCTTTCCCTTCTCTCATTACCCACTTTCCTGTCAGTTAACTATCAAATAAAGGCCACTAGAGCCAATAAAATCTAAAAAAAAAACACATTTAACAGGGAGACATAAGGTCTCAAAATAAAGCTGCACACTTTGCAGCTTTTTTTGTAAAACATTTTGAAAACCATTAAATATTTTTCCTACCCTTTCTCAATGATGTACTACTTTGTGTTGGTATCCACATAAAACCCCAATAAAATACTATTTTGAGACTTAAGTTCTTTTGCAAGACAATTTAGGTTTTACCTCGGTCTGAAATGAAAGGACCCACATAGGACCCCCTCTTTTTATCCAAAGTTGTCCTGCAACAAACCTATGAAGGCGATGAACATCAAATTCTTTTGGATTATTTGCAGAAACCGGTGTGCATTCCAAATATAAATGTGCCCATTTGCTTGGCAGTGATGAGTTTTACAACATGCAGCAGGTATCCTTTCCCAGACGTATCATTATGTCCCTTAAAATATTTAATATATAGGTCCATCATTTAAGCTTTGACACCATCTTCTCTCACCAATCTCCTTTTCCCTCTTAACTCCAATTTGCGCTTTCATCCAGTTTCTTTGACACTTCCATTATTTCTAATCTCGATTTGAACAAAAAAAACTCATTTTAATTTTTTTTCCATCCGACTCTGACAATGTTTTATTTTTTTGCCTCCTTATTTCTTGTAATTTGGTCTCCAACAATGCACAGTTGTTCTGACCGAATTGCCTTCATCTTAGCACATCTGAAACTCCTCTTAATTCCAATGAAGGCTCTGAAGGTTTTCAGTCTCTACAGCTCTGCAGAGCAATTCTATCAAATAAATTGTGCTAAGGGTCATTAATGGTTTTGATAGAATTTGAAAAATGACTAGCAGGGCTTGATGATGCATTCCCTTTTGAGAGACTAATTCTCATTAAATCCAAGAGTGAATTGCGATTGTTGCTATTCTAAGAATTCCACTCCAAGTTACTATGTATGTCTATTTTTTGGACAGTAAACCTCCTAAAATAGGTAATAGCTCTAATCTACTTGTGTTTTCCAGATAATTTGGTATTCAAGGAAACACTAGTGGATAAGAGGCACTGCAGTAATGTGCCTTGCTAAATCAATCCCAATGTGAGAGAGTCCGTTTACTCCCCAGTCATTGCACTGCCAACATATTGAGCCAGTATCTTAGTGGGTAGTGGATTAATTGAATGAAAACACATCACGGGGATACCACTGGGTGCTCATTTCCAGTGTTGAATGACACTGCTTTGAAATGTAAATGTGAAAAAAAGGATGGACTACAGCCTTCAAAGAGTAACAAGTGATGCTACAATGTTACATTCAACAAAAAAACATCCTTGTATGAAACAAAATTTCTTGTTTGCAACTGAATTTAATTTATTTTGTATAAAGCACAAGCAACAAATCAAATATTAGGGCACACTAAAATCTAAATAGGTTCAATTTATATCCATGATGTAGAGATGTAAAGATCAGTCCAATTCATTCAAGTGCATTCAAATGATATACACTGGTTTACATATATTCCTAAATAATGTTAATTATGACTTTAAAACCAAAGTTACTTAATTATAAAATGTCATTTGGTAAAAACTTTCTACCCTTTCTGGCACTCCTTCTTCAGCATGTCATGACAGCAAGGCTTTTCCATGTCATTTATTGATGTTGTTTACAAGCTCAGGAGACGTGCAGCTTCACCAGTTGTTTGCTAATTGTCGCTGCCGCTAGTCTAATAGAGTTGCATGTATTTGTGTGATGCTGGAGTTTCAAATGAGTCAAAGCAAAACTTTGAGTATGTGTTTGATGAGGGAATGACATTATAATATGATATAAAGCTAAAAAAAAAAAGAGCTAATTTTGCATACACCCCCTTTAAAGAAAAGTTGGTTAGAAAATATATATTTTTTAATCTTTTGTTTAAGTACAACAATGTTAAATGTAAGTGTTCACCTGTTATTAAGTTATTTTTATTTCAGAGATAAACAAAGTAGACATTGATATGTGAACATCGCTTTTAAAAGAACAACAATTTTAATGGACTATCCTATTTTTTCACATGGCTGTATGTGAAAGCCTGGGTTCATGCAGACAAGCAAAAATAAGCCACTATGTGCCCATAAGAATTTTCTCTGTTTTGATCGTTTCCCGCTTCAGATGTTTTGTGGCGGGAAAAAGATGAAGTGATAATGTAAACTGCCAGCTGATATTCTGACAAAGTAAGGCCAGTGACTAGAATCTGAAAGTAGCACACCACCATTCTAGGCGGAGCTAAAAAAGTAACCTTGTTAGCGCTTTAATATGTTACTTTGTAATGTATTACTTGAAAGATTGCTCATTTATATATTTATTCATACACAAAACATTGTCATCGAGCAGTTGCATATGGATTCTGGTTAGATTTTCAAAGCAGATTTGCATTTGCATGCACCTGCTCTGCCTGCTGCAAAATTTATTTTATCATCTATAATTTGAACCTAATAACAGGAATTACAGATGTAATATCCCACTGACAGCACAGTATTAAGGATCTTGCCAGCAAATATAAATTCGTGGTTAGCCTGCAGTGCAAATTTGTGTACAGGTCTTTGTTGCTTAAAGACATCTCTTACACTAAGGCAGTAAATGTACTGTTGTTGCTTTCCTTTTGAGTTTGTTTTAAAAGAAGTCCCATCCTCAGGGTAAACAGCTGTTATCTTTCTATCTCAGGGTTGTACATATGCAAAAATATGTATAAGCCTCTCTTTCTACTGAGGAGTAAAAATCCATTTCATACCTAAAGGATTTCACTATCTTTTCCACATTTTTGTTCAACTAAAGTAACAGAGGATAACTAGAATTAAAACACTATTATACCGGATAGTTTTATCTAAGAAGCAATTTTTGTAATTAGCTCACATTTTCCTCATTCTTCTCTTTTTCATCAACAATGTCCTTACCACTGTCACTATGAAAAATAAAACCTTGATAAAATGTAGGTTTTAAGCCTTGAACTTGCAAAAGATCTTGACGTCCATGGCATGAATGTATGGTATTCACATCCAAGTAGTCCTTGATATGATATTATGATTTGAGGTGCTGAGCAGTTGTAGTTTTATCTGGTTATTGCTCATTTGTACATCTACAAAGAATTGTCATTCATGTCTGTGCTATACATTCTAATTTTACACCGGGTCCCAAGGAGCAATAAGAAAGAGGTGGGGTACCCTGTGGTAAAGATGTACCCTGGACAGGTCACCACTCCCATCACAGGGCCAGACACATACATTCCCACCTAAGTAGTCAATTAACCTGACGTGTTTCAGAATATATGCACAAGAAGAGAACATGCAAACTCCATTCAGAAAGTCTCTAGGTCAGGATTTAAACCCAGGACCTTCTTGTTGCGTGGTAACAGTGCTAATGACAGTGCCTACAAAGAACATAAAGCATAAATGCTCAAATCAATAACAAAAAACCTAATGCTTATCTTCTTTGAAAAAGCTTAAATAAGATGGACAATCTAGCTGAATTTAATTAAATTGCAACTTTGCATATTTAACTATTACACTGAAGTTATAGTTGAATAACTTTGTTGCATTTTGTTGCTTTCATCTGCAACAAAATGAGTGCAGATATTTGTGGAGTCCTTGGAAGATGCATATTTGCTTTCAGATGTTTTCCCACTGAAATGACACAGGAGTTCAATCCAAAGAGATAAATCTGTCTGCAATCTAACTCTACCTACAGACAGGCACACATACATACCCAACAAAATGCATCACAATAAGGTAAGGAGAGTGAACCTGCTTGTGATTAAATTCATCTTTAAAGGAATAGAAAGAAAATTAAACCTACAAAACTTCTTTACAAGACCATGTTGCCTCACCATCTGGCTCAAGTGTTTCAATCTCTGTTACACCTTTATGCTCCCGCCTGAACACAAGCGAGTGGTAGTGGTATTGATCCAGCCGTATACTCGTTTTATTATCTCCTCTCCCGTCCAAAGGCAGCTTTCTGCTTTGATAGCGCCACTGTTGTAGAAAAGCATAAATTCTCAAGCTCATTTGCTGTGAGGGGGAGGATAAATGGATGTGAAATCAAGCCATGAAAAGCCAACATGGCATGGTGGGAAATTTTATCCTGAGCTCATTAAAGAAACATGTTCCTCTCCTTGCTTGCAATAGTGCACAGTATGCTGAGAGATTTTTTTAAGCTGTCTGGTTCTCAGGTTTTAATGAATTCATTTGATTGGGAATGTTAATTTAAGCTTTTGTTCTGTAGATACAATTTTTGGCATGCAGTCCGTGGGAGAAATCCAGCCTGGCCTCAGTTTGTCACACTAACAGTGGGCCATAGAAGACGTGAGGAAGATTGTCCTAAAGTCTCTCCGTGCTTTATGACAATAGGCCAGCTGTGTGTCAGGAAGATCGGAGTAAATAGGGCTGTTTGTAGACGCAGATCTGCCCTGATCAAAGGCCTCTCTCTCAGCTTGCTGTCAGTTCCTAACGTCTTTGCTGTTGCTTCTCTGCCCAGTCTTCCGCTGGCAGATTGACTGGCAGAGTCACTACACTAATGTGAATAGAGGGTGGCCTTAAAAGAAAAGTAGAAAGACACTGACAGCAACATGCTGCTACATGGAATCACTTTGTGAGGAAGGCTGACGGTGCAGCAAATTAGAATTCTCAGTTCCTGCAAGATTCTGTTGCTTTTATGAAAAATAGCTGCAAAGTTTAAAAGTCATCCAGCACCTGTTGTTTTCTTCCCATACCTCCACCTCTTTCCCCTCATTACAGCACATAACGCACACTCCAAAGTGCATTGCTCATCTCTGGAGACTGCTACAACAAGCACATATTGCATTGCAAGAATGCATGCTATAGTTGACATTTAAATCTGGGATTAGAAGCTTGGGTTTGGACTGATATTTTTAGAGAAACACATACTCTGTAGAATAAGTCTTCTTTTTCAGTTTTAGTATTTCCTTCCCTACGTATATACCACCAGCTCTTCGATTAGAGAATTCACACCATGCTTTCGCTACAGTTACTGCTCGGTTTGCATATCTTGCTCTCTCCTACATGGCAAGATCACAGTGAGCTGATGTGTGACTGTTCATGATTGAGTCCCCGTGAGCTAACAGCTGTTATCATTTCTGCAAACCTTACACCAATAACCCCCACAAGAGGTGAAATAGATTAACAAATGTATGAATAATCTGATCCCAAAAACAGGCACAGTGTGAAATTCCAAGTGAGAGTGGGCTTCAGCAGCTAAGAATCACAATTTCAGAATCTGCTGTGTTGTCATTGGATTTCCATATTCAAACTTTTGTGATGTAATACTCCTGAGGCCGGTAATCAATTTACAAGCATCACATTGAATCTTTACATCTTTAAGCAAGGTGACCTTGATTTTGGCCTGAATAGTCAACAGTCTGCATTTGTTTAAAATCATGCAAATGCATTTTTCATCATTTAAATAGGTCTTGACTGCACAATGGTGAACTTGTTAGCACCGTTGCACTGTTCTTAGCTCTAATCTTGGTGTGGGGTCCTTCCCTCACTTGCATCTTGTCAAGTTACCAATGAACTCTAACTTATATTTTAGGAAATTATGAAAGGAAAATGTAGATTGTGAGGAAACATCTTATTGCTAATGTGATACCCAAGACAGAATGATCATGAAAGCTGCAAGAAAAAAGCTATTTGGTGTGCTCAATAACTTCATTAATGACTTCATACTAGACAGATTTGCTGTTACCTCAGGACATTTTTGAAGGTCTTGAGGTCTACAGCAGGGTTCTGCTCTGGGTTAAATGGGTCCTAATGTGGACATAAAGTTTTTCTTGTTGCATGCCTATTTCACAGAATGTCGATTGTTGGGGATGCAACATTCAACTCTCTACAAGTCAGAGTCATTAAAACTGTCTAGAGATTACCTAAAAGGACCTTCATTTATCAGGAAGATAAATGTCTATTGACATAGACTGAGGTGAGTGGGGGAGTCTCAATAAATCTCACCGCATGTCTGTTGGAGCCTAGCTCTGATAGCAGGACAGGGTCTAAAACCTACCCCTCTCCATGCTGCTCTCTTTATCGTTCCTCTAGCAGCTCAACAGCATGCATTCCTGCGTTTTTTTCACTACCTCCCATCAAATTACCGTCTTTGCACCTGTAACCCTGGGTGGGAGATGATTACCCCTTCTTGAGCTGTAACTGACCTCAGAGTTTGGCCTCCAACTCACTCAAACACATCCACCTCCATCTATCATTTGAAAATGTTGAAAAACACATTTATGCACTGCTTAACAGCAACATCCACCTGTTGAATCCCAAAGAATAGAATGTGGGGGATTATTTTTTGAAGAAAATATATCTAATTTAAGGTTACTGCTAGAGGTACTAATAAGATTTTTATTAAAAACATGATGCACAGATCTTTTTTTGCTCTCATTTAAACCTTATACGACAAATAATGGTGATGAAGTCTGATTCTCCACATGCTACATCTCCCACAGAGTCCACAATGAACTCATTTTCTCTACAAAAAAAGGCATGAGAGCTTAGAAAACCTCCCCGCAGTCCTGATGGCAAACGGTAAGACAGAATAGAAAAACAGAGAACCAGCATGGAAAGATTGAGGTTGAGGGCATGCAAAAAAAAAAGTAAGGAAAAAAGTGATGGATTGAAAAGAGGGGTATTCGTAGTTTTAAGAGAGATGAAATGCCTTTAAGGTAAGCTGTGGGGGGAGACAGAAGTAAGGAAGGGGGGACATGGGAAAAAACGACACACTTTCCTGGCTTATTTACACGTAGCTGCCAGTATGACAGGTAATTTGGGCAAATTCTCCACAGAGCCCGCAGCAGACGGTGAGGGGATAAAGACGAAAGGAGAGAGCAAAAGAGAGAAAAAAGGCGAGAGGGACGTGAGCAGACTACCTGACAAGGTCTGAGTTAGGTCTGAGAGCAAGATAGCAAATGGGTTTCCAGATTCCAATCAGAGGAGAGGAGTGGGGGTGAAAAGATAGAAGGATGAGGGTGTGTTCGGCAGGAGGCGGAGACGGGTGAAAGAGGGGCGGAAGTCATCCTGTTAGAGTCTGATCATTTTATTTATCTTCAGCAAGGAGGAGATATCAAAAGTGCTTTTTAATTCAATTTCTCTTTTCCTGTTGATGCTGAAAGATCAAGAAGGCAGCAGTAGCAAAAGGAAACGGTGAAAGGAGCGAAAAATATATCAAGATCTTGCAATTTATTCATGGTATTTATTCAGTTGTTTGCGTCTCTCGTGCCTTGTGTGAATGTGAACATTCATCCTATTGAACTTTCAGGTTGAGTCAAAGAAAGCTTGTATTTATAAAAAGTTCACTTTTCCATGACTGTCTGTCTGTGCTCAAAGCCAGTTAGAAAACAGTTGTTAATGAGGCAATGTCTTCCTTCCTGAAATCATCTATGTGTGACTTCATTTTTTTCTGCTGTTAAGATGGAGATTTCAAACTTTTATATGTTTGGTACTTGAGGTGTCAGCTCTATGGTTTTGAAACACAAACAAAAGATCTGGGAGCTCCAAGTAATGCCTTCCCTAGAAATCAAAACAGAGTATGAAGATGCTAAGATCAGCAAAGGCAGCTCTTTCCCTTGTTTGTCACACACACAGCCAAGGAAAAGAGACAACATAAATGGGGGATAGAAGAAACAAAGAAGATATAGCCAGAAGGATCAATATCCATGATGATATGATGGAGAAGTTGAGAGGAGAAAGTCAGCAATGCGGTCAAATACAAACAAAGTCAAGCCAGCAGAAGATTAAGCCATTCAAGCAGTGAAAATAAACACCTTTTAAACTGACATCCTCATCATGAGCTTCCTATTCTGTGTAGACAGATCCTCCTAAGAAATTATTGTTTTACCGCTACAAAAATTGAGGTGCAGATGTGGGTGGAAGCCCCATCTGGGGCTGTGTGTGCATCCACTTCTTGCTGTAACTTGATGTTTATAGAAGTGTTTGACATATTCACCTTTCCTCCTTATAAGAGCTCAATCCTTCAGGTATCACAAACATCACTTGGCCTTCTCATGAAAAACATGAGAGCAGAGGATTCTGTGCTCACATGCTGCACATACATCTGTTAAACCCAAAGTATGTTTACTAATGCATGGCCATCCATGCATTAGGACAGCTGTCCTTTTTCTAGGTATTCGGACTGAGTGATACCATATTGCCAAATGTCTTGATACAATTGCCTTTATACTCATGCATAAATCTTAAGACATCTCAGAATTTAAAGAAAAACTTTAGAAGAAAATTGACCCACCTCTAACGGCCCAAAGGCTTTCCACTAGGTTTAGAATGGTCTTTATAGAAATACTAGATCTTTCTTCTGGGAGAGCATTTGTGAGGAAAGGCTCTCAAACAGGAGAAGTGTGTCTCCCTCATTGACTCCACTACAGTTTACCCCAAATTTTCTCTGGGGGATTTTGCCAGAACTCTTTCTGGGCTGATCAAATTTCTCCACACCAAATTCGCTCATCAGTGCCTTAACTTTCCTATTTTGCTTTGCGAACTACTGATTAGTCATGTTGGAACTGGAAGCGGCTATCCATAGACTGGTCCCACACAGTAGAGAATATCGCATTTCCCAAAATATTTTTTGGCTCCATTGTTAGAACTAAGGGGTCAAGAAAAAATTCAGAGAAAGTATCTCCTGCTCTAATTCAGTCAGCATGTCTCCACTGATCTAGAGTCTATTTCTGTGCATTAGATGCTTTGGCATGATTTTACATTGCCCATCACATTTATGCCTCAATCTGTTATTACAAGCACAACCAAATTACAAGCAGTCTTGCCTAGCTGTTGGATTGTATACATATTGGGCTATGATGATGATTTTAACGCCTGGATTCACTTATTTGGAAGAGTGTCTCAGCATTATTCATAATTTGTGTGCACCAAGATGACATACAATCTTCCCTTTAAATACAGAGCATTAAGGTCTAGACCAGGAGTGTCGAAGTCCAGTCCTCGAGCGCTACCACCCTGCAACTTTTAGATGCATCCCTTGTCTAACACATCTGGGTCAAATAAATGGCTCCTTCCCAGGCCTCTGCAGAGCTCACTTACTGCTGGTGAAGGAATTTGGCCTTTTGACTCAGGCATTTTGAAGCTGGAGTGAATCTAAAAGTTGTCGGATGGTGGCTCTCGAGGACTGGACTTGAGCACCCCAGCTCTAGACATACTGCTACGTCTCAGCCTATAGCTGGGTCAGTAAAACAGTTCTGGTAAACTAACTCTAAAGAAGTTTTAACATTCAAAATAAAGTTTTTTGATGGAAGACACAAAAAGACAGACTTTTTTTCTGACAGGAATGATTTAGAGTTAAATATGAGTTTAAGAAGAGAAATGTTCACATTGGTTGCCACAAATTATTAAATTGCATAGATGAAATTTAGGAGAAGTATGAGTTCATTGGGTGGTTCTGGGTTGAAGAACAGAGCAACAAAACATAATCAAAGTGGGAGAACGGATTACCTCTTTTGCTTCAGTGGAGTATGTAATTGTAGGAAGAAAAAAACACTGAGTAGCTGCAACAACAAAACACAATTGTGCAGCAGAAAGCCAAGTGCGATGCAGGGAATTAACAGCAGCGATAAAGATAGAGATAACAGAGAGACGATGGGGAGGACAGATTGAGATGATTATCGGTGTTGATGATAACAGTGTTGGTGGTTATCATAATGAAGGTGGTGAGGATTAAATGTGGCATAATATCTTGATGATATGACAAAAAAGATGACTTGATTAAAATTGCTACTGATGCCAATGATGATAGTGGTATTTTTGTTGGCAGAATTTTAATCACATTGATATCTGATTTCACATATTCTGGCATAATTCAGTGTAGCAAGAAGCTGTTATGCTTCACATAATTCCTTTCGGGTTTTTATTTTTTCTCATCAATGCAGAACGCAGCACCCCATATGACTTTATGAATATTCCACTACAAATACTGCCCTGGGGTGTCAACACTAGTGTCACTCATTTGCTTTTATTTAAAATCTAGTTTGACTACTGACACTAAAAATTAAATTAGGCCTACACACGCCATTTTTATCCAGAGAAGAAAAGCTTTTAAGCTTTTCAATCCTCTCCCTTCAGTGAGTGAAGGTACTACCCAGCTCTTGTCACACATACTGATAAGGTAATATGCCTGAGGGCGAGGAAACAAAGAAAAATAAATAAATCTGTGACATACATGATTCAAAAATAACTGCATTTTTCTTAATCAAAAACCTGTCTAATTGTTAAATGCAAATCAGTATGCTGAATAAAGGCAAATTCTTTACTTACTGTAATAAACAAATTTCTTTTAAGATTTTTCTTTTGTAGGTTTAAGTCTCTTAAATGCAAAACAATACATTCAAGTCAGAGATGGCCCTTGGCAAGATGCTCTTTCAAGTAGAATAAAATCTGCTGCTATTGCTTTTATTACAGCAAAATCTAAATCTGAAATATGATAGCCAAGAGAGGTTTTGTTTCATACCATCAATTGTAGTGGTTTCACACTAATTATCTAAGATATTTAACCCTCGTGCGATCCTAACATTCTGTTTACTCCCTTTGTCCTACGGGTCAAAAATAACCCGCCCTAACAAAAGGCCCAAAATAAAGCAAATGAATTTAATTTTAAATCCAAAATCTATTTTGCATGATGGAACAATCTGTTATTTATCATCCATCCATCCATCCATTTTCTGTTCACCCTTGTCCCTAATGGGGTCGGGAGGGTTGCTGGTGCCTATCTCCAGCTACGTTGCAGGCGAGAGGCGGGGTCACCCTGGACAGGTCGCCAGTCTGTCGCAGCTGTTATTTATCAATTCAACTCAATTTAATTCATTTTTTATCATGTATATTTGTTATACAATACAAACATATGATCAACAGGATTACACTCTTTTTCTTTTTACCACAAACCATGTGTTGTAGCAGTTTTCTTTTACATAGTAAAGTTTTATTATTGTAATTATATAAATGTGAAGTTATTACTTCTGATAATTATACTAATTATACTGAAAGGGAACAAAAAGTCAAAAATATGAAACTTTTTAGTCAACGGTTCATTCCTTAATATTTTTTTAGGAAGCAAATTATAAAAATACCTCTCGTAACACAACAAAACAAAATGTAGCTTGATTTTGTGAACAATTTAACATCAACTCTTATGTTGTGTCTCATAATTATATGAGATGACAGGAATTATAGAATTATATGACAAAACAGGTGGCGCAGGATGGTGCAGGGCAAAATACAATCATGTAAGGAGGTATTAGCCCTCTACTCGAAAGTCACAGGTTCGAATCCCAGCCTGATAACCTTTGCTGCATGTCTTCCCCCTCTCTCATTTACCCACTTTCTTGTCTGACCACTTTCAAATAACGACCATAAGAGCCAACAAAACCATTAAAACAGAACATATTATATATATATATATATATATATATATATATATATATATATATTAGACTTCTCGTTCTTTCCTCAGTTGTTAATGCAGTTTACTGTGTTGTAGTAGTATGAAGTATGAAAGACTTTGTTACATCATATCATTGGTTTCAGATGTGCCAATCAAATTATACAGTCTACCTGGAAGCCCTGTGTGGTTAGCAGAATACTTCTGTAAACAAAGCTATGATTAACTGGTCTTCACTCTGACCTCAATCTCAGAAAAGCTCAGATAGGCCCCAACTCTATATTGCTTTACACAGGTAATGTGGGGGAGGTCATCAGTCAACCATATGTAATTAACTAGGTGGTCTGAAAATGCGCCTTAAGGATACCATTAGCCTGTGTGAGCCTAACAAGTCTGAGCAAACATAGTCCAAATACACCAGCAAACACACATCTGTGACTAGAATGAGTTGGTGAGCAGAAAAAAAAATCCATTTCATGAATATTGGATTTCATTATGAGGGTGAAAAAACAGCTTTGCAGTGGATCATTCTTTAATGACCCTAAAGTCCACATGCATGAATCTTTTAGCAGTGTCTGTCTTTTTGATATGGAAGAAAGAAAGAGAGAAATAAAGAAAGAGGAGAATTATTCCCTAGAGGGTTTTGATGAACCACCAGGTCTCAGAGTTTCAGGTTGAGCACCTCAATCACGATCTCATACAATCTTTCAGACAGGTGGGTCATCCTGATGCAGACACAAAAAGAGGCCAGTCGGGTTCATATCTTATTTATGGAAATCTGTCGAGGGGAAACAATAGTTTCTGAGTGCAGAATAAAAAGTTCTTGACAAATATTGTGGCTGCCTAAAAGGACATACACATATTTCTGTTTTATTTTGCTTAGTAGCTATTATTATTATAAAAAAATTAACAAATATATATACATCCGCTCAGAAGTTTCTGCATTTTAAAGTGCAGCACTTAACAGCTGTTGTGATTTTCAAAACAAATAAACTTTTGTCCTGGCTAAGACATTGCACTTAGTATTCCTTTCTCACTGATGCAAGCTTTTACCTAAAAAAAATTCTATTGCTTGTTGCCCTGGGCAGCAACCATCCTCACATTAATCATCACTCAGAGGATAAAAGAATCCAATAGACAGACTTCACACTCGAGGATAACATTTCGGCAAGATGTAGTAGCAAAACTGTATATAGCATTTCTTTTATTGAGTTGTTTAATCAGGTTCCACAAAGTTCAGCTATATACTCAATACTTAGTTACTTAGTTCAATGCAAAAAAATGTTTTTCATCTCTGCACATCTAGAAAAGTGAAATATTTGTACCTAACATAACATTGCCATTCTTGCTTCTTTCGATTTAGCAGTGGGTAACAGTTGAGTTTAATGCCCTAAAAATTGCCATGAAAAGATAAGACATTGCTATATTAGCATTAGCTTTTCTTCCAAAACAGATATCTGAATTGCGTCCTTTTGCAACATTTGTAAAAGGAAATCAGAAATTAAGCACAAAACCTAAGCTGTTTCCCATCTTGCTACATGTGTCTTTGAATCTGTAGAAATGCTTTTTCATAGGTTTAAATATAAAACACATTTTCTAAAACCTTAAGTCTGTTCAGGTATAAAAAATATACCTGTTGCATGTATTGAGCTTCCCGAGTTCTGCTAACGACCTAATTACTAGACTCAGGTGTGTTAAAACAGAGAGACATCTAAAAGTTGCAGGACACCAGCACTTGAGGGCTGGATTTGAAGACCTCTGCTCTTTAAAGTTAGTGTCCTGCAAGTGGTCCAGTAATCCATTAATTCATCCATTATCTATACAAACACATCCGAGCAGTCTTACAGGAGGGCTGGTGTCTATTGCCAACAGTCTGTAGATGCAGGATGCACACTGGACAGGTCGCCAGCAGTAACACAGAGGTACACCGTTTATAGAGTGGAGCACGCACGCACTCAGTCCTAAAAGCAATTTACAATGGTCAATAAACCTAACGTATGATTTTCAGACACTGGGAGGCTCACCGGTACTATATTTGTTTCACATTTATATACTTTTTTGGGCAGAGGCAAGTTTTTATCAAAATCAGCTGACTTGTCAATTTCAAAGCTTTTACATTTTCCATAGGTTTTAAGACAACAAAGGTCAAACTGTCAACCTGTCTTTTATGGAACATGATGGATTTGGTCCTGATCGCAACCTTATCTCAGAGATAAGATAAGGATGTCTACATGTAGATACTTTAATTGCAGTGAACCACAACCAAATTATTTTGGATGGATGGATTTATGGATGGATGGATGGATGGATGGATGGATGGAAAATATTTTTTTTATACTGAAATTAACTCAAGTCAGTATTGGTATGTCAAAATTTTAAAGAAGCAGTGAAATCAGTCAGACAATTTGGCTTTGTGCATCTCTGTACAAAAGAATGCAAAAGACATCTTCTTAAAATAAGCCCCTTAATTTAAAAGTCACATTGTGGCATTTTAGAGAAAAAAAAGAATGAATGACAGCACCGTTTTTAGCTTTTTATTTATCAGCAGTCTGCAGTTATCTGTCGCAGACGATAGTCAGGGGCCTCTCTCACACTGCTATCAAAGTTTATTTTGTGAATATCTAGGTCAACTGATTTTCAGAATTGGAGCCCAAGAACAGAGCAATTTTTGCTGTCAATAACCACTCAAAGCTCAAAATTTTATAGGAGTCGAAAAGTAACAAGTACTGTGGATATTTAAACAGTGTCACCTTCAAATTTTTGCATGCTAAATTTATTTGAAAGACAGTGAAGAATGTTGCACATTCCATTAAGATTTAGGTGACTCATCTTCAACTTTATTTTTTTCCCTAAAATTTTGTCTTTAAAATGGACACAGTTTAAAGACAAATCTGGAAGCTTTCCAGATTTGGGAAGCTTCCAAACCAAGAGGACCTTCCTCTTGATTCTTTTCCACTCTTCCGTCTAATCTGCTGCCAATAATTCAGAAACAATTCACCATTTTAGCCATAGCGGTGCCTACACACACCCAGTTTGTAAAGCAGTGAATGTTATGAGTTGGTTTGTATGCACCTCAAGTTGAGCAGACGTTTATTTTCTTTGTCATTTTTGAGATTGTAATATTCAATATATTTTCCCTCTAACAAGTTCTCCCATTGTAAGTCAACACTCAGGTGACTGACATTATGATGACCAACTACAAGCAACACTGATGAGAAATGAAAAAGGAAACCTAGCAGGTCAGAGAACATGATTGAAGTAGATAAGTGTCAAGGCAGGTGAATGCTGAGCTAATTTGTCATCTTAAGATCTTGTGTCCTTGTAGCTCACATGAAGATTTGTCATTTAAGAGAATATAGAGTGAGATAGAAATGTCATTGTGAGCTTTAAGCGATTAGAGCAGAACCCAAGACATTTAAAATGTTATTAATCACTTCATGTAGCTTTCCTGCTGTATGAGAGGGAGCCCATGCTTCTTTATTTTGTGTTATCTGAAGTCAGCAACCTCAGCTCAAGATGCAGGTGTGGTAACACAGGCATGAAATTAATGTTGCAACCAACGTGGCAGGGCTAATAAATAAAACAACCGACTACAGCTGGACACAGCCCTCCATATGGTCCACTTCTATCTCAATCTGCCGCTATCCATCCTTTGTGCAATACACAGTCTATCCAAGGAGGGGTCTTATATACTCCAGCCCGGTTTCTCTTCTCATCTTGCACTTCCCCAAATGAGACAGCAAGAGCAGGTTCTACTATCTTCCTGAACTACAGGCAAGGAAGATTCATGAGTTTAATAGGTCTAATGCATTAGGGAACCATTCAGTGACACCCTGGTTTTACAGCATGGGGCCCAGGTGCCCTGTAGAAAATGCATTAAGCTGCTTGACAGTAAAATAAAACATGGTGCTTTGTATTGTTTTCATTCTATAGTCATGAGCAAACACACACATTTTGATTTTGTACTGGCAAATTCAAGGACTATATGACCATGTGATAAATTACCAGTTTCACATCAGTTGACAACATAATTTGCTTTGGAAATAACTTCATAATAGTGATACATGCTTCTGTTCAGTAAACATACACATAATCATACATACACACTTGATTCTAAAACTGATTCACTTTATTTTCAGTATAATCAGGATGAGTGCTTCCTACTTCAACCGAGTAATAATAAAATATCTGTCTATGTATGCTATTAAATTTGATGCAGAAGGCTTATCTGTTACAGGGATTTTATTTACTACATGACAGAAACACAGAGAGTAACAAATAACATTGCAGTTTTAATCACAGCATTGCATAAAACCAAACTGTGTCCTTTGGCATCATTTCTACAAGGAAATCAACAGTTAAGCACAAAACCTAACCTGCTATGCCAATGTTGTATGATACTGTTCAAACTTTAGTTGTGTATAGTTTGTGCTGCACCTGTGTTACATAAATTGTGTGTATTGTAATGAAGGATATATAAATTACAGTGTTACTATCTAAGAAAAGAGTAAATATCACATTTATGCTGTGATGCAGCCTGACCGTCTTTAACTAAAAGTTCAATGCTCTACACAGTTGGTGCCCAGCAGGTGGTCAGATAATCTATTTATCCATCTATTATAGCTCATCCCAGCAGTGCTGCAGGGGAGCTGGTGTCTGTCACCAGCAGTGACAAGGAGATGGGTACACCTTGGATGAGTTGCCAGTCCTATACATGGTAACAAAAAGACACAGGCTACACAGAAAAAGCTATTTAGAATGGTCAATAAACCTACCATGGATAATTTTGGACTGTGAGAGGAAGACAAAGTACACTTCCTACTGGCCCAATGGGCACCTTGTAGAAATTTCTACAAAATTAAAATAATAAAAAATAATAATAGTTTAAATTTCAGTCTTGAGTAGAGGATCCAAATAACATATAAGAGTTGCAGTTAAAGAAAAAAAAAATAGTAAGGAGAAATAGCCAACAACTAAGTTAAGAAAACAGGGTGGAGACTGCATTAGAATCTAGTCCTGGGAACACTGAAGACTAAGGAAAGTAAGAGAATGTAGTTGGAGGAGTAGTTAAGTCACTGTCTTCGCACCAATAATTTAACTTAAACAGGCATATAGATTGGACAGTAGTGTACAACCAATCCCACGAATCAGGAGGGTGAGAGGACATGTAAATTAAATATTGCTTCCAGTATATAGATATTTTGTTACTCTACAACAACAACAAAAAACTCTGTATCTTAGACCTCCCTGATCTTGTAGGGAGGCCTAATTCATAAAGACACATTTCACCTAATATTAAGGTCATTCTAGGTAACTGGAGGCTTACTTCTGATTCACAAAAATTGTGAACTCAAAATCTTTAAGCACACTGGAAAATCCTTGTTTTAAAGTCGCACTGTCAGGTTTTCAAAATTACATTGCAAGGCATGATGACGTATAAAAATAATGCCCTAACGTTCATGTGCATTTAACACTAGAATGCACAATCTGATCGCCGTTGTAGAAGCAAGTCTACCACAGATATTTTGGATGCCACTTGAGGGCTGAGGCACTACCACATCATGCAAACAGCAAATGTGCACTACTGCCACAATCAATGTGACTCAAATAGCCCAACCATGACCCAATAATAATGTTGATTAATCTCATACTACACTATGCTAATACTTTACTGCCGTTTGGCATGGGATGTTTGAAACTGAAGATGACACTTAAACCACCACTTGGGGTGTATGCGTATATATGCACACCCAACGAGACTGTGATGTCACTGAAAAGTTACGTACCTGGTTAGAACATAATTGTATACTGTGAATTGTTTCCAGTATGGGCACAACACGAGAACAAATCAAACATGACCTTACATAACGTGACTCGTTCCACAAAATCTCCTTGATTTCCACACATTTAAATCCATGTAATGCAAGTTTCTCTTTTATGATGCTAACACCAATTAGTCTAAGTGCTCATGAACAAAGAAGAATATTGTAACTATTTTAAAGACAGTCTTAGCAAAGTAGATAAGTATTAAATTTAAATTTCCCATTCTGTGGATGAGACAGTGGGTTGACAAGTGAAGTCAAAATTATAGTTTTGGAACGCATCACTTTTGTAGAAAATACAGCGAAGAAAGATACAGCCATTGTTTTGGTTATAAAAAGGAATGTCCTTAGATTGTGTAGGTGAAAAACAGAAGCAGATAAAACAGAAGGCAGTAATTAATTCTAAACCTCCTTAATTAACAATTCCTAACATGTTTATATAGCTCGTGCAAAGTTCACAATATGCCTGAGGCCATATACATCTTTTTACAGCACTGCTAGTAAGGCATGCTATAAAATCAAAGCTAATTGTATAGCTTTTTATATATAGAAGCTACTTAAGAGATAAAAAAAACTGCTAAAACTGTAATTATACTGCACAAAACCTAGGTTCAGTCTTTGTTTAACATCAGCTTTAGCAAAAAGTTAGTTATTACTCTATGTTTATTTGCAAACTTCAGTATCTAAAACCACCAAAAATGTGTTTGTTGCTGTCATTCTGTTAAGTGCCGCCCTGAACAATCAGTCTGTCTGAGGAGAATATTTGCCATTTTCAGCCACTTTGATGGAATTAGCCATGAATGAGGCCATTAATATCCACCGCAGCAGGGGAAATACAGCATTTATTAAAGGTTGAGAGGATGTGGTTTGGTCCCCAGGTAATCAGCACAGACACAGCAGGGCTGACAGGTCTGCTGGTGCTTTTTTTTTTTTTTTACCACATATGCCCACATCCCTATAGGCATCGAGCGGCCCTAGAAAAGGCAAACAGATGGCCTTAGGTTGTGCGCTCGTGTCTTGAAGTGTGAGCTGAGAGCAGGAAGCAGGGACGGGTGAGTGGGCACAGTCAGAAGGCCTGTGGGGTCCCCAGGGCTGAGCACTAAGCACAGAGCAAAAAACTGACTGAATTATAATAAATGTGACAGTGCTGTAATGCAATTCCATCCCCTTCCATGTTTGACTGTGTAATTGCTGTTCTCTGAATTGAAATGTTGCAGTTTCAAAGGCAATGCATTTCAAAGCCAGTCAGTCTATATGCTCTGACAATTTGCGTTACGCCATCTTTGCTTTCAGCCTGAGCTGCACACTTGTATAGAAATGTTTCTTGGTTAGAAGTCCCGTCTTTAGAAAAAAGAGAGAGAAAAAGAACTACTGTGCTACATCAAAAGCCACTGTCAAAATCAGGAGAGCAGACATGTATATGTGCTTGAGAGGAACAACCTCACTGAGACGCAGTGAACACAAATGAGGTTTTAAATGAGAGGGGAGTGGCTGAAGAACCTATTTTTTAGCTCATAATATCAAATCGTTTTTCTTAAGTACGTTAGACAGCTTTTCTATATTATTTACACCCATTGAGCTTCTGCACACTTTGTTACACTGTAATCACAAAGACTCATGTATCTCATTGACCCTTTATGAAAATAACACCAAGTGTTGCATCTGAGTGAAAGCAAAGCAAAATGAATTAGAATTGTCACGATTTCTTCCAAAAATCTATTCAGCCATAGAGAAAATTCAAGGTTTTGTAGACTCGCCTTTTACTTACAATTGCATCTGCTGTTGAGAGTGTCCTCTTTGCATATTTAGAAAGTGAAATTGAAATATCTTTTTATAACCTAACCGTGCTTTATGCTTCTCCCCCTTTCCTCCTGACCTGTCTGAAAGGTTTCTTGTTCTTCATGTTTGTTCACTAATGTTTTCTTACAACCCTCTGAGGTCTTCAGAGAACAGCTGTATTGACATTGAGGTATATTCTGTTAAGTGGTATTTGAGTAAATAGGTCTGAATACAACTGCAAAATATACATTTACGATATTTGCATGTAGAAATGTTGAAAACTGTGAAACCTATCCCCCTACCTCATAATTCTTTTCTACCACACAATGTCGCAATAAAATGTACAGAAGTTTGTGGTTGCAATTTCACAAATGCAAAAACAGTGCAAGGTGTATGAATACTTTTGTAAGGCACTGAAATCAGGTCTTAGTTAAGCTTACATGTTTCATACTGTAGGTTGTGCAATTGCTTTAGCAGGCTGAAATAATAAGAGCAAGTGTTCACCCAGAGTCTGAAGTCTTCAAATTAATTTACCATGCAAAAACACTGTGAAACAAAGTCTAATTAACAGAAAATCAATAGCACCAGCACAAGCAGCAGAATTCCCCTTAACATTTTTAGACTAATAACTGTTCCCTACAGCCCAATGACAGCGCCGTTTTTAGCCAAATCATTCCAAGCAGCAGTCAATTAGCACCTATCTTTCTTTTTCTCTCAACTGTCAAAAGAAAATCTTAATAGGAGCTCACTGTCAATATGGCTTCATCATGATGGATTCAAGGGAGGATCAATCACGTCGGTCTGATTTAGAAAACACCTGCACGCTCTGCCCAACATTTGTCATGTCAGTTTTAGCAGCCTCCCTGTAGCATACAGATCAATTTTGATTACAGCTGTCACGTTCAAAATAACAAACAAAGGTATCTGAAGATGTGATAAAGCAGATGTTTACGATACATGAGGCTTTAATAACAAGCTATGAATTGGGCTGTTTGTCTTCTGTGGCTCAGATAATGTCTCTTCACATCAGATTTCAATCTTCACAAGCCTGGCAATAGCCTCATAATGATTTTTTTTTCTTTAGCCTGGGTTTCATTTCATCACATTTATAACATTTTCATTTTAATCACCTATACTAAACTGTTGACTGCAGCAGAAGGAGTCCTTGTGAAAATGAACAAATCTGTTGTAAAACATGCTTATGGCATGTCTGTGGATCTGTGTCACCAAGGGGGATTATACTGACTTGTCAGCAAATGCATGTTGCATTAAAGTACTGTTGCCCAACATTAAGCAGCTAATTGCCCTTTTCTGACACCTTCATTATTTCTTAATGGAATTGGAGGTCTGCTGGCCAGAGAAAGGTCACATCAATACAGGCTGTGCCCCCTTGATAGCAGGAAAGAAGATGTTCTGCTGGCTTGACAAAGTGGTTTGAAAAAGTCATTTCTGGGATGGGAGCTGCTAAGACATTAGCTTTTATGAACTACAATTACTTTTAGTATTTCAGTCAAGCCTTTTCACAGCATACCCATCAATAGCTTTAGATTTATGGCACACTAATACAACAGTATATCTGATGGTATCTCATTTAACATTCCATTTGTCACAGCAGGACTGCATTATCGTAAAGTTGGGTATAGAACCTTAAGACAAATTCTTCTTTAATTAGAGTAGCACAATCACACACTGGAACTCCAACCTTTATTTCGTCAATAGGCCTTAGTCATCTCCTATAACATTTCACAAGTCTGGAGGATACAATCGCTCTAGATCATTCCCAGTCCTTTGTCCAGTTTTCTCTATTTAGTTGAAACAGAGAATTAAGTGCCCTTTGTTTAGGCACCTGATTCAGGTAGTGAGTAAAATATCCCACTAAGAAATGTGATGCTCCTCCAACATCCATCATTTGTGATTTCTAATTCCTACGATGTAAAAAATTAATGACTTAAAATGCTTATATATTATGCAAAACAATTATCAGTCCCATCCACATATATTTTTTTAATTATATACTTGGAATAAAAACAATAACTAGTATTTTTCCTAGTGAAAAATAATCCCCTTTGAAATATTTACAATGCAAACTTTAAATATTAATTAATAGTATTTCCCACCATTAAAACCAGTATGAACAAATGATATGGTATGTAGCTGATCAATAATTTATGTATTCACAATCAATATTCAAATAGACCTCTAATATACTGTTGAGTAACCAGCTAGCAGATATACTTTGATATTCAATTCAAGTTTTGTTATTTTGCAATTGTTTTCCTTTTGCAAGAGAAGAAGACCCACATCATCACAGGTCCTCTGTCATACTTAGCAGTGGGGATGAGGTGCTTTGCTACTTGTGTAGCTGGGGTAGACTGGAGGACTGGCAGGAGTGTGTTCTATTGCTTTGACAAATTTATTTAATAAAATCTTTTGGTAGGGAATGTTGCTAAGATATTTCTTTTGAGCGTGTACATTTATTTTAACATTTTACCTCTGCATTTTCTTCATATACCCAGCATTTGCTCTGCTACTGTAGCAACTAGGACCCAACAGTCACTAAATGAAAGCAGTAAATTGATGAAATCTGGAGAATGTCATGCATTTTGACAATTCCATTTTCAACAAGATTCTTTTAATGTATTGGTGCTCAAACACAAGATGGCAGAGGAAAGTAATGAAGATTGAGTTTTTATCATGCATCCACATCAGTCTTAAAGTTTTATCAGAAACTGATTTTTAGAAAGGAATTAAAAAGCTACACCCTTGGAATAACATTATTCAATAAATTAGACTGCACCATCCATTCATATCTGTCATTCAGTAAGGCAGGAAAATTAGATTGTAGTCCAATTTAAAAGCAGAGCACATCCTTGAAATTTCTTAAATAATCTCATTCAAATACTGTTCTCAGGTTCAACCAATAATAGGATCTGGCTCCTTGAATCACAAAAGAGCAGTGAAAGCTTTTAGTGTTATCCAACTGCACACATAAATATCTATCAGTTCAATACAACTGCATCATCTTCTAAACCCAGCTAAATGTCTGCAACAGCAAAAAATACTTGATAGAAGCAAACATTTCAATTATAACAGCAACACATCCTTACACTTTTGCTAGTCTTTCCCCACTTTCCCCAAGACTATTCCTATCTCAAAA
Source organism: Xiphophorus couchianus (assembly GCF_001444195.1). Taxonomy (NCBI): domain Eukaryota; kingdom Metazoa; phylum Chordata; class Actinopteri; order Cyprinodontiformes; family Poeciliidae; genus Xiphophorus; species Xiphophorus couchianus. Next base: position 10,255,078 of record NC_040230.1, read on the forward strand.
TCTGTGGAAGAATTTTTCAATACCTAATACATAGAAGCCAGGGTGAACAGAAACACAACTTTTCAAGATGCTGCAGAACTGTGAATGTATTTACGGGTTGACACATCCAAATCCTTGCTAACTGAGTCTCTTCTGTCAGAATGTCATGCTAACATAGACACTTTATTACAAGAACTCCCACCGGCACTTTCACTGCTTGAGTTGGAGACGTGTGTCTGTATTGACGACGGGAGAATTGTGATACTTCTATAATCACAGTGTGGATGAATACAAATGATAAAAACAATAGGTTCCACACAGTGTTGACATTTCTTTCTAATTATCCAGCTTTCTTCACATCAATGGCAGATGATGGAGTAGTGTTTGAGTTTGTGTTGCTGGCTTTAGATGCAGTTGACAAACATTAACAGGTGAAGGCAAGTGGCTGAAAGTTCAAATCAAGTAAGGGGTAGAAAGAGTTTTCTTTTTCCAACATGGTTGTTGGTGATAAACAAACAGGCTGCTGTATTTCTAAAAAAAAAAAAAAGCTACAAATATAATGAGATTTTCACCTATGCCACAATGTTTCAGGTTTACAAAGAATGTGCAAAATAAAGAAATTATCAAGTGAGCAGGATTTTTACTTTTTGTTAAACAAAAATGGACAACAAACAGGAAATTGTATTTTGTCTGCCGACATGAATCACAATAGATAGATGTTAGTCAGAATTTGTGATAAACAACACAAAATAAACACACAAGACCACACCACCTAAATATTGTTGCAGATCATTGCCATCCATGACAACAGATACATTCAAACACATCTGCATACTTAGTCTTTGCACAACAATCCCACTCTCTATTTTGTGAAAACATATGCCACAATTTATATGGGAGTCAATGCAAGTTCTGGAGAACATAAATTATGCACGACATACTGTTATTATCACTGTAGGCGATATCAATATTGCAAAGAACAAGTTGGACAGCAATAAATGTTAGCTAAACATATGGATTCCATTAAGAAGCAAAAAATAAATAAATAAATGTTTAAAGATGTTCTAGTAAAATTATTCTGAAAATACAACTATTTTATTAGAGCACCAAAACAAAAACAGATGTACCCATTTGCAACTTTTTAAATGACATCAGGCTATATAATCATTCCAGCATTCACCAAAACTATTACCATGTCAGAGGTCCAATCATCTTAAGCTGATTTTTTGAATCAGATCACGGGCCTAACAGGGCGTCTTTAGGGTGTGATGGAACGGGAGATTCACTGCCTACATATCTGCAGCAACTGTGTGATGCTGTGTCAGTTTCAACCAAAATTTATATGGAATATTTCTGACACCGTGTTGAGTTAGATCTGAAGGTAAAGGACCATACAGCTTGGAACTAGATGGTGTAAGCTGTACCTAATACAGTGACAGATGAGGGTATCATAATCACAGGGTAAAGATTGTAAAGGCAATGACTTTCATAATCTTGACATTTTTGTTACAATTATGTAACTTTCTATATACCAACAGCAGGTCATGTTGTACTAGTATTTTTTATGATGTGTCATTGGTTTTACATACTGTCTAAATATAATAACGTGTGTAACCTGTGGATTCTTGACAATCTCTAAACAGCTTATTATGTGGGCGCACTGCATTACTGTCTTATTAGAGGTGCTCTGCCTGGCTGGAATGACTCCCTAACCAGCAGCATATCGCATTAGCACCAGCTCCTTAACACCGCAATATCACACAACAAGTGACCCTGAAAAGGTTTCACCGCTCCCACTCAAGCAGCAATATTACCAAACTTGTCTTTCATTGGCAGGATAAACCTGCCATGTATTTTTTATTTTTTTTTTGCCTCCACCTAATCATCTGCCTGCGAAATGAATCCATCTCGATCACCGCCTGTTGCGGGTCTTTGCATCCCTCCTCCCCGTCCTCCCTCACGCCATCTGTCTCTCTTCCCTCGCTCCCTCTCCCCGCAGCCCTCCTTCAATCATTTTTTCATAACTCCTCCATCTCTGCGGCCTGTACGTTCTCATATGCTTCCCCTATCTTTTTTTCCTCTCATGCTGCGTCTGCTCCATGCATTAAATACGTGCATCTCGTTTCTGGTGCGGCGTGTAACACGTTTCCTGGACGAGCAAATTTCAGTACATATCAGCTGATGATTGGCACTGACGACAGCTGCGCCTGATGCACGGCGACACGTTGGCCATCTCAGCTGTTGAGCGGCTCATTATCATTTAGAAGTGCTTGGTGCACAAACTACACTCCCACACAGTCTGCCGCTAACTCCTGACAGGAATTAAAATTAAGTGAAAGTCAGCAAGGGAAAGACTCTTACAGTCATTGTTATAGTGAGCCAAACTTTCAGACCGCAGCCATCTCATGGCTTTTTTGGGTTCCCTTGGAGGACAATGTTGGTATGTGCCGCTCGTTAGCACGCCCTGTGTCTCTTTCTCACTCCTCACTCATGCCTCCTCCCTCTGTCTATTAAAGTCTGGGACCAAATTATCCCCATTCTCTGTCGGTCTCTTTCACCCTCCATCTCCCTCTGAGCTCGCTGTGAATAAGAGTCTGGAACACAATAACCCCTGTTCTCACTTTCTCTCTTTTTTTCCGCTTCATCCATCCCTCCCTCTCTCTGTGCGTTAGCCTCTCTATTCTTATGGCTTACAGGAGAACTCTGTGAAGGGAGCAGATGCTGAAATATTTATTGATCTGTTTCCCTCAGTTTTATTTATTTCCCTCTCTTCCTGTTGCTCTCCCATCCCGTCTGCAAAGACCCAGAAACACCTCCAGCGTCACGAGACGGCAGAGGCAGCAGGAGAGGCAGAAAATCCACAACATAAAACTATTATTTAGCATTTGTTGCACCCAGCGGTTTCACCTGTGTAAACAGAAAATGAGAGGCGCGAGCGTGGGATGGAGGCTGAAAATGTGAGGGAGAAAAAAACATGGCAATGTCGACTCCAGCTGGAACAGCAGCTTTGGCATCGATTGAGTCGTGAGACAGGTGGGCCGTTCGGCACGTTTTGGTGCCGGCATCTGCTTCACGGAGTTGTTGACAGGAAACACTGATGCTGCTTTTTTTCCTCTTTTTTGTTCTGTGCAAAGGAAGTTGTGCAAAACCACTGGCTATTGAGGTAGAAGTAGTCATGGCAACAACGCCCTTAGTAATTATAATTACAAGAGCAACAAAGTTAGTGGGGTCAGTGCCGATTTTGATATGGATGAAGTGGCTTTTTGCCCGGGGCAGCATGGCCTGAGGGAAGCCAGGAGGGGGAGAAACACTGTGGATAAGTTCTCTCCCAACTGATATGTATGCTTGGATTGAATCACCTTTCTATAAAATGCCTTGAGGTGACATGTGTTCTGAATTGGTGCTATGGAAATAAACTGAATTGAACTGAACTTAAGTCAATGGGGAGTAGAGCGCCCATGTCTACCTAGTAAAAAGTGTAAGAAAATATGGCTATACACCACAGCCTGTGAATGACAGTGAAGTTGATACAGAGATAAAATAAAGTGCAATTACGTCTGGCCAGTTCTATTTACAAATCTGTTTATTTAGTTTATTTATATTCTACACTTTTGTTCTATTTTTGGATGTTTTAAGATTGAGCCAAACATGAAAACCATGAGAAGCACAAACTTTTACACAAATTCAAAAGTTGGCTGAAATAAATGTTTTCTCCTCTGCAAAGGAAAATGATTTAAAGAATGATTAAAATTTCAACACAGCAAAGGGAGGTTTGTCCTCGAACGCAGCACATGGGACATGGAAAACACACATGAATACAAGGCTGAATCCCTTCACCAGACATGGCCTGCATTAGCGTCTGAGCTTTTTCCATTGATTTGCTGGAGAGCGCCTTGTCTTTTGGTAATGAGGACAGGGAGAAAAGCAAGACCCTGGTCCCTCCAGGCTCCCTCAGGAAAAGCCGCCCGCACTAATCTGAATTGTGTTTCGAATGATTCTAACTCCCCGGCACTAAAACAGACCAGAAGAATGAGGAATAGAGGAAAGAAAATCACACAGAGCTCTCCGTCTTGTAGAATTCACTCCTCCAAAGTGTATGCAATGTAATACACATTGCCAAAAAATAAAACATCTCTTTTCTTGTTGTACTCTTCTCCTGTCTGCAGAATATCTTCATCTGCATAGTAAACCGAAGCTTTGGAAAACAAAGGAAGGATTTATGTTTAATTTAGTAGGAATGCACTTAGAAATAAATTATTAGAAGTATTTTCTAAAACATTTAAAAACATTTGTAAACATTTAAGGAACTTTTTTTTTCTTTTTCCCCTCCAGGGTGTCTTTTGTGGGCTCTAGTGTCCCTTATATGAAAGTAGGCAACTGCAATATAAAAAAATATTATAAGGCTTTTCACACATTTTGAAACATGGTGTATGTTATTCTTGGAGATGTTCTGCTTCTCTTTTGTTTCAATCAAAACGTGAGCTAGTGCTGTGTTACATTCTGCATATTGACTTAGATTTTATTAAATAAATGTAAAATAGGAATTGCACGTTTTATAAAGTAGCCATCTTACTCAGCGTGAGCTTTCTGCAGAAAAATAACAAAATGACTTCTTAAAAGAAGAGGGTTGAATCTTTAGAACAAGTTTAGAGAAGTTCAATATTTTGACAAAAATAGTATAGCAAATTTCTGGAATGCAGAAATGTAATTCTGGTGCAAATCACAGAGAAATATCCTGACTTCATTAAATTGTACAGCAGGGCTGCCCATGGTTTTCAGAAACCAGCTACTTATAAATGTTAAAGTCACATTTATAAGTGACAGTGCTGTTGTACAGCTCAGCAGTGGGAAGGCTCATATTTAAATAGAATAGAATAGAATAGAAGTACTTTATTCATCCCAGCAGGGAAATTACTTCGCAGTTACAGCATAGAGACAAGACAAGACAAGAGACAAGACACAATAACAACGTCCGGGTGTTGAGTCTGGAGTTTGGCTGCGGTAGAGCTGATGACGTCACAGGTCACCGCTGCATCAGCCGATGGGGGAATGCAGTTTTTTCCTCTTTCTGCCGTCTTTTATACTATCTCAGCCCATGGTTGTGTATGGGGAGATGGTATACGTGACTCCTTGAACGTTCGATGAGTCTATGGAAAGTTCCAACCTTCCCCAACCGTCAGCCCTTGCGTAACTAACAGCGTTAAACATCATGTGAACTTCCTCTTTTTGCGAGTCATCTGGCGTCTTTCGCAATCGTACTCCTTGACACTCCCCTGCTCCCCCGCTCTACTCAGCTTGTCTATTGCGACACAGCCTGAGAACAGGACCTCACTCATCACTTTAATTCCATCTTTTTAAATCATCACATTTCTGTTAATTCTATAAATCATTAACACAATCATCTTGTCATCTCGTCAAGGTGGCGCCGGCGCAGCTGGCTGCCTGCAGACGCAGCTCCCGTCGTGTGTGTTTGTCTGTGTATATTTGCTGTAACCGATTAATGATCCGTGCTTGAAGAACCCATGGATCATCAGTTGGGCACAATGGCTGGATGTGGTTCTGTCTATGTTCTCTGCGTTTGTCTGCTACTTTTTATACTCTTGGTGGCGGAGAACCTCGCCGAGTGGTGTAGCGGCATTGTTTGCTCGCGTGAATGGCTGATTGCGCTGTGTGGGCATCTGCTGCTGCCCGGAGACGGGCCTGTGGTTCCGGAGGAGTTACGGAGGAAACGACGGGGCTGCGGGTCTGGAGTTAAACGGAGGTAGAAGAAGAGACGGCGCAGGCCAGCGTTACTGGCGATTATTGTGGGGAACGTGAGGTCTTTGGTAAATTGGACAGATGAACTCACGGCGCTGGGTAGGACCCAGAAGGAGTACTGGGAGTGCAGCATCTTCTGCTTCACGGAAACCTGGCTACACTCGCTTATTCCGGGCTACAGTGTGGAGGTTCCTGGAGCCACTGTCCCTCCCTGCCTAAAGTCCTCTACCAGTGCCTATGAAAAAAGTGCAGTGCCTTTTTTCATAGGCACTGCACTGCCTATGAAAAAAGCTTTTAACCAATTTATGTGAATGGAATTCGAATACATTGTTCTCTTTTTTTAATATTCAGCCTTTTTAAATGATTGTCAATTAGTGTGTAACCTTTTTAATGAGAAGCTTATGCCACATTATCAAAATACAGTGGTTTAGTGCATTTTTACTGAAGCTGATTTAGTTTGGGGGTTTTTTTGTTTGCCTTTTTTTGCCTGTGGTAATCAAGTTTTCTTTTTAAAAAATAATTTCTGGCAATCTAACATTACTGGGGTTTAGTGTTTCAATACTTTGTGTGTAATCGTTACTAGCTTCAAAATGTCAGCAGGTAGTTTTCAGAGCAAAAGGGGTAAAGTTTCACCTTATCAATAATTCACAGAGTAAGGTAGTCGTTAAGCATTTTTTTTTCTTAAATTTTTAGGTTGATTAATACTACCATAGACATTCACTTACTATTGAATTTCCACTGATTTACCGTTTACAGCTTTAGAGGAAATTGGTGCAATTCATATTCCCTGTAGCCCAAATAAATTATTATTCAGTGCGTATATAGGCAAAAGTATGTTGTTCTGTCTCAGACCGTGTGCGCCTGTTTTATATGAAATGGCTGAGGCATTACTTATTGCTTCCTCGACAAGAATTAGTTTTCCCTCATGAAATATCCATCCCTCATCATTAATAATAGATTCTAATTTTCAGTTTGCAATAGTAAGAACACTCAAACAATGTTTGTAGTCATGCCAAAAATCTGTACAGGTCTTTCTGCTGAACGTAATAGACAGGAAGGACGAAAGAAGGTTGTAACAAGACAACAGTCTAATTTAATTGGGCTACATTTCTAGAGGTCTAAATATCAAGCCTACTTTATTAGATTTAGTGTTGCCAGTAGAACAACATGTCATACCATTCCTGAAGATTATTTGCTCAGGATAAAATTTACTCTCCCAAAACCAATATTCCACATGCACATGCATCTGGTGACATCACATTAGGCATGAGCAGGTTAACCAGATTTCATTCAATGAGAGAACATTGTAATTCATTCATCTTATCTTATATTATCAGTACATCTTTCTGCATTTATCTTTCATTTAACCCATGTTGTTTGTTTCCTCCTTCTGTTGTGTTTACTTGTATTCTCCAAAGCTGAACCAACATATCCGAGTCAAATGTCAGAGCAATTTCAAGTCTTAAGGAAAAGCGACTGATTTCAGCAATCGTTTTGAGTCATGTACTTATAAAAACCACATGATTTGGACGATGCATTGCATTAAGATGATTTTCAAGTCCCAACTGTTTTCTGCAGAACTGCTGCATAGCCTGCTCCTCCCAGGGAAAATGTTCGCAGAGAGGAAAACCAATAATCAGCCCAATCCAAGCAGTTAGCCCCACCATGCATGCACCTGCAGCACAGCCTGTACCATCAGCATTACTCCTGCCAACTCCCAGAGGGAAGAGATAAAAAAAAAATAAAGATCACTTGGCAGTCTAAAAGAGAGAGGTCATTCCAGACTGCATGCAGCAACAATCTACTACTAAATTACAGACCTTAGGGTGAAACATTCAAAATGTGGCATTTACTCAAGAGTGGCAAATACGCACAAAAACCATTCAAGTAGAAAACAAAAGAGGAATATACGCAAATTCATACCAGTTAAAGTTCTGTAGAGAATCAGTGTTGTTGTTATCCCTGCATTGCCAACCACATTTGGTTGTGCAACATCCATTGATTACACCAAAATCTGTGAAAAGTTGATTTGTTCCCGTTGTGTCATCAGCACAAACACACACAAAGCTAGAAGTCAAACCTGCCTGATGGATCCATCAATCTGTCAGGCAGGATTGATGGACGGATGTTTTCAGACTGTGCACAAGATTCCTTTACTTTTCCTTATACCTTTCTCCATATATCATAACTACTAGAAAGTTTTTTTATTATTCATCATATATCATAACTGATATCTGAATAATAACTGACATTATTCTTCCTATAACTGAATATGACAGTGACATAAGTAATTGCTAAGCTCCTAAACCCAATGCGTGAAGCCCTATTGGAGCGGTCATCAAAACCAACTAAAGGAATCTCAGCGGTATCAAGACAGTGTTCCTGCTGCCTATTATGCACAGAGGCACTCTGGATAACCATCCTAAGGGGATTTTAACTTGTGACCTCTCACTTTCTGTTCTAGTCCGATAGCTGCTAACACCATAAGATGTTGAGGGCAGAGTTCAGCTTTAGCTTGACATATCACAGGGTCACTGGTTTATTTGTTATTTATCTCTGTCAAACAAATAAGTAGAAAACCTTACTACTGTCTAAAATCCTTTTAGGAGGATATGATGCACTTCTTTGGAATATGTACAACAAACACTACAATGAATATACAGTATATGAATATATGTATTTAAAGAAAATATTTTTGGAATGTTGGTTTGTAAGATGACTGGATGGAACAAATGTTCTGTTGTCTTACTATATTTAAGATTTAACTGTCCAGACTTGCCTGTCTAAGTGTTTAATTTTGTTGCATCCTCTTCTTTCGGCATTGGATTGCTTATCACAAATCTGCTTAGGAGTCAGATCTGATGGTTTTGTTTAAATTATGCCTCCAGCTAAATTATCCACTGTGACCAAGAAAAAGTAAAGCGTTCTTTTTTTTTTTACCTTCTGCTGATGTGCTTCTGTGACTTCCGTGACTTCCCGAAATTCAATACAGATTCTGCCAAAGGTTGCCAACTCTACTGCTATTCCTTGGATTGTATTCGCAAGACCAAAGTCAAGGTACAATAGCCACTTCACACCTGAATGATTGAGTCATAATTTAAAACTGATAATTCAAGTGATTCTGTACAATCTTTGGTGTGTAACAGGGACTCGTTTCAAGAACCTTTGGTGAGTTTACAAAATCTTATCCCTACATAAAAAGAAGCAAATCATAAGTTTGCTCTCTTTTTCTGTCACACCAACCTGAATACTTTACTACTCAAGAGTTGCCATGGTAACATCAAACCAATGTCATTCTATCTTTTTGTGTTTAATATACAAATTATGAGAAATACTGAAAAAAAAAACATCCAATGAAACAGGAAACAATGGCTCAGTATCGATTAATAAAAACACTTAAGTTTTCAGGCCCCAATCTGACTTTATTAAATTGAAATTTTTCATTTCAAAGGACTAAACTCATAAACAACCAAATGTTGTTCGACCCCACAGTACATTCTGAAGGTTGATGCATTTAAAAAATTAAAATGGTGGGATGTTTTTGCTTTGTTCCATTTAATGAAGCTCTCGCTGAAATAATGGTGCTCAACTACTTTTAGTTGTTCTAACTTGGTAGATCAAATTGTGAAACAAATTAATCCTACAAACCTGTTTGTAGAAATTTGCTTTATGTAATTTTAATTTCATATTAATCCCTGGGGCAGTTTCCGTCATTAAGGTAAATTAAGTTTTTTGCAGGGGGGTTTATGATTCAAAGCCCATAAAACATGCATATACCATTTAGCACACCAGAGGAAATGCTAAAATTACTCAGTTTTCTCCAGTCGTATGAGGCGTTGAGTACCAGAGCACTGCACCCCTCACGTTTTGCTGCACCTGCCAGTCAGCTGACTGAAAGAAGGTTTCTACATTTTTTCCTTGCTAAAAAAACCCGACAAATTTTACTGTTTTGAAATATTTCTAGTTGCAAAAAACCTTTGAAATTCATGGCACGGAAACTAAATGAGCACTTCACATCACTTCTACTAAAGCAGCACTGTTTTGAAATTGCACTCCGCATAAACCAGCTACCTCAAATAATCAGGTAATGTCACGTTGGAATAGTTATGTTACTCTTTGAAGAACAGATAAGGAAATCACTTCTAAATTTAGATGGTGTTTATTATATGCTTTGAAATTGTATTAATTATTATGATGAATTATTTTTGCAATTGTAACAGTTGCATTTCTTATTTTACATGTGATTAGATCATATTATAATTTTTTGCAAACATTTTTGTGAAAACACTGTGGTATTTTTACTCAAGGTTTACACACTGTGAGAGTACCTTACAAGCTCATGGCAAATATATCCAATCTATCCTTATTCAAAGTTATAGTATGTACAGAAAAGTCTCAATGTTTTCCGACCCCTGAACACAGCAACACAACCTTAACATTGATTCCGGGCTTTCATGGAGCTTTGATTTCATTTTTACTAAATCCAAGGTCACCAATTTCTACACCGTCAAGATCCAGACCCAAACGCCTCACTCAGATCCAGATCTGCTCTGAGACTTCAGTGAAATATTTTTTAGGGTAATCCATTCAAAGCGACTCAGCTTTTCTAGCCTTCAGGACAGTCGCAGCAGAGCAATTTTTGAGGATGACAGCAGAACTCTTGAAGCTGTCTGCTCAGACACACAAGCCGATTCAGAGAGCAAGACACACACAAGACTGATGCTAAAACTGAGTAAAAAAGTTAGGAGAAAAAAAAATATTATTATTATTCAGGCTGCAAATGTGTTCTTTCTATAAATAGTTCAAACCCTGTGTGCCTCATATGTACAGAGACAAGCGATCAGGGTCACTTTTGAATAATCATACCCACTACATCCTGAGCTGAATGCAGTGCTTTGTAAAGTATGCATATATCTTAAACTTTTTTACATACGGCCACATAACAGTCGTAAACTTAAATGTATTTTACCAAAATTTTAACCAATAAACACTCTAGTGCATAATAATGTAGTAGAAAAGGACAGTCAAGATGTTTTACCCCCAAAATCTGAGAGATGTGGCATCCATATGTATTCAGTCAATAGTAACCTCTGCCTCAGTTTCAAGTGTTAAGTAGCCTCTTACAGATTTTCTTCCAGAATTACCCCTCCAATAATTTTCTCAAACACTTACCAGCTTCTCTATCCCTAATAAAGAAAAACCTTCCCACAACATGATACAGAAATCAACATATTTCAACTTCACGATGTCCAGAAGTAATCTTACCTGTTTTGCATACTGAACAAACATGCCACACCTTTAATTTGTTTTTCACTATAATTATTTACTAAAGGTAAAAAAGTATGGAAACCATAACCTGCCCCTTCTGCTTTACAAATATGGACTATTTTGTGTTGATCACATTAAATGTTAATAAAATGCACTAAAGTTTCTGGTTGAAATGTGACAAAATAGGAAAAAGTTCAAGAGGTATGAATATTTTTACTACCTAATCTGAGAGGTGTCTTAAAATGTAGAAAATATGCACAGCTAAGCAGCAACCTTAAAACTTGTGCCAACATAAATGTTGACAATCTCAGGGATTGTTAGAGTGCATGACTGTAGTAGAATAATATTTGTATCGGAAAATGCCTTTTTAAATGGCATCTTGAGTCTGTCTTTCTCAGTTTTATGTCAGAACATGAAACATCCACACACATTTACTTTCACTGTTTTTATAGAAGTAATTGCACATATAGTTGGTTCATCATTGTATTTATTTAGAAAAGAAGCATAAAACATCAGAATCTGAGGGAAGTCAACCCTCTTCTTCACAATATGCCGTTTTATTCAGTTTTAGTGTGTTTTAACATGTAATTAAAATATAATATTTTTTAAACATTGCTTGAATTAAGATTAATGAAATTCACTTTTGTTTCAGTCTCCCAACCTGTCTCTCTGATGTGAAACAGTAGCGTTTTGAGGTTTGATCTGCTCAATGGTGCATGAGCAACAAATTCACTGTAAAGGCAGCAAATGTGGCACACCACCACACAACAGCAGAGAAAGAGAGGGAGACCAAAAAAAAAAAAAATAGAAACCCTTGGGAGAATTTTCAGACCACAGGCCCTCTCAGTTCTGGTTATACCTTCCACCCTTGTCCCCGAGGCTCTTCACAACCAATCATAGCCCTCTCACTTGAACACTAGCAGATAAATAAAAATCTGCCAAACCAGCAGAGCATTTCTAAGCCAAACATGGAGAACAACAGCTCACAGAGACCAAGGATTTCAAAGGGAGGGAGAAAAACCAGAAGCCCCTCCAGAATAGGAGTGTGAGGCATCTGTTGATGCTGGCAACTCTCTTCTCTTCATCTCCAAGCCAAGACTGTTGATCCAGTGGAGGACTTGTGTGTGTGTGTTTATGCATGCATGTGTGTTTGAGCATCCAGGATGAAGAGGGATGTCTATGTGCTAACATTTGCAATGCGCATTGACCCCACTTGGCCTCCATATGTTGCTGAAACAAGAAGGATGGTGGGGTACAAATCGACCTCTCATGTTTTCACCTGCGTTCCTACCTTCTACACTTCCTCTTACTGAAGCTTCCGGGATGCTGATAGGAAACCCGTCTGTTGCACTGGTTCAGTACAATATATGTAATATGATCTCTGTATACGTCAGTGTGAAACTGGAATTTTAGGGCATTTGTGAACAAGGGAAAACAGATTTATTATAAAATTAGAACTAAAATAAAATTATCTGGTTTAATTTAAAAAAAAAATTTAAACCAAGACTCAGTGGAATTATAACTTAACAATTGAGGGCATCAACTTTTTCCACTATTGCCTTGGGGGAAAAAAGAAGAAGAAGAAAAAAACATTTCACAATTTCATCCCACTTCCTCTTCAACTTGTAACACCAAATGGATAAAAGATGTCAATTCATAAATTACACTTTTAAAGATATTAGATTATTATAGGATATTGGTGAAAAGCTTGATCTTAAGAGCATCTTGTTCTGTCCAGTATGGGCGACAATGGTTATGTAATTTAAAAACAATTTTCATTCCTTTTATGCAGGGTTATTTTTAATTTTTTTTGGTTGTGGCAGACTTAATAAAAAGGACCAGAAGACTGAAATGAACACTAAATGCTGACTGCAAAACAAAGCAGAGACAGGCGCATGCTGTTCACAATAAATAAAATCAAATGAATTTGGTCCAAATATAATATTTTGGTTGTTATCTAGCAGCAACAAAATATAAACTACTGGGTATGATAATGTCTAAATAGAGATCAATTGCTTGCTGGGGTCTTTCTTTAAAGGAGAGATATATATTTTTTTTTCCTTGAAAGAGATTTGCAAGACAGCGGTTCATCTGGTAAACTCCTAACTACTTTAAGTGGAAAACACAAAGCTAGAGTAATTATCTTGTTTGAAGAACCCAGTTTAGAAATTAAACAAGTGAAATCCCTTAACCCAGCTGCTGAATCAGAAGCTACAAATCAGATCTTCAGAATCCAGGGGAAACAACCACTAATATCGCTAACCATAATTAGGAAAGGTTAAGATAAATGTTACACTAAGACACTTTCTACAATGAAATAAACTCTGAGGATTAATAAACTTTTATTACAGAGATTCATTCCAGACCAAAATAAAACTGGCAGTGGGGGAATGGATGTGTTCTATTTTAGGGAGCATGAAATCATAAGATTTCTTTCACACTAAAGCTGCTATTTAACATGAACAGGCCCCATAGAACAGTGTTTTCCAACCCTGGTCCTCAAGGCACACTGCCCTGCATGTTTTTGGTGTTTCCCTGCCCAGGTGATTCTAATTGACAGGTGTTTACTTAACTGCAATCAGCTGAATCAGGTGTAGTGAAGCAGGGAAACATCTAAAACATGCACAGGGCACAGAAACACTTCCATAGAAGATGTCCACTATGATGCCGAGTACGTCCCCCTTCTTGCTTTTTCCTGCCCTGTCTGGCATGTACCCTGCTGGGATCTTTGTTGCATCTTGAACAAATTATCTTCGTACCTCCATTTTCTCCCGAATAAGCAATGGATTCATTATCTACATTAAATATTAAAGTATTCTATTACAACAGAAGTCTCTCTCTAATTTCATATGTATATTTGTATGGATATATTCCAGCTATAATGTCCAGTGCCTGGTCTGATTTCAGTAATGAAACAGGTTTTGAGTAATCACAGGCGGTGTGCGTGCCAAGAATGCAAAGATATTTTGCCGTGAATTTCAGGAGGCGCTTGGCCAGCCATCCAGATTAACCAAATTTTGTATTTCACGTAACAAGGGCAAATAAATGAGAAAGAGAAAGGTATGATCTCATGCCAGGACCTGGATACCACATGTGTGGTGTGGTTTGTGCATTCACAGGCCAAGTCTGTGGGAAACCTTTGAATAGCTTAATGGTGTTTTGCAGCTCATAAAAATCCTCTGGCAGGCATGCCATTGTGCAGGTCTGAATCATATTTTGCTGTTTCTGAGTGCATGTGCAAAATATGTGCAGCTCTTGTAAAGCATTTCTGATTTGAGAATGAGAGAATTAAATATTAAATAAACAGAATTCAGTAGAAACAATACAGAGAAATGTGTCTTCTACATCATTAAACAGTCAATAATAACTCACATACAGTCTACTAAACAGTGTCGGTGAAGTATTTAGGCAGTCACAGTGTGCACACGTCTCCTGGGGCCACAGATATGAAGGATTGTTCTGCTGCTGCATGATTTATAAAGCATTGAGCTGCAGCCTTTTAACAGTTCTGTTCTTCCTTTATAATGCATGCTTTCCACCTTAAATAGATGGACATACGAAAGGCCTTACAGCACCTTGCAGTAGAAGGCAGCATTCCTCTCAAAGATGGTTCTGATTCACATGTAAGGCAATGCGCTTACATCAGCGTCCAATCACTCCTCAGCTATGCCTGAGATGATTGATCGCACCTTCATATCGCAAAGAATGCCACAGGTTACAAATTCAGACAAATGATATCTGAAATGAGGCTCACTTTTTGTCGTGGGGTTGGTTTGTGTGACACCGAAGCCTGCTGTGGTTTTGTGTGCTGTGTGTACGTCCTGCAGGGCTGTCCGTCTGCTGTCTGCCTGGGCTGGATACGGGGAGCTTGCTGCAGGAAGTCAAGCATGACTGGCTGGGCTTTCACTGCCCACAAGAAAGTCAGGAGCAGGAGGGTACAGGCCTGTCTGTATCTGCAGATTGTTAACCTCATATCTCATTGCACTGACACATCAATTATTGTTATTAAGCAGCCAGAGTAATTTATTTATATACTGATTTCCCACCAGACTAAGGCAGGACTAATTGAGACAGGTGTGAGGATTTGAGCTTGATGGGCCAAGGGAAATAAGAGGATATGGTGAGAATGGTATGTGCACAGCTAGTGAGTCGTGGATCGCCCAGCTGTAAAGTGAGAACTTAGTGGATGATTTTGATAAAAATGCACTAATAAGGCACAACATTATGGCCACCTCTTTAATTATGTGTTGGTCCTCTTTTGCTTCCACAACAGCCCTGACTTTTAAATATATGTATGTACTCCATTAGAGTCCCAAACGAGTGCAGTGATTTCTGGCACAAAGATGTTAGCAGCAGATCCTTTAAGCTGCATGATGGAGATCACTTATGTTGAATTGAATTAAGATTAGGGAAATTTTAAATCCAATTCAGCAGTCAAACCTTTCCCACCTAAAACCAATCATGAAATATTTCTGATATGTGGAGGATATAGGCATTAATGAATATCATTTCCATTAAAGGGTGTGTTTGGTCAATGCTTAGTTAGATGATATGGGTGAGAGAAAAATCCACATGGATCTCAACAGAACATTGCCCATTGCATTAACTATCCTTCTTCCAATGGTGTCTCTTTGTTGCAGGTGTTCCCTCAGGAAAGGTCTGCAAACAAGCTGCACTGTAGATTTAGATGCCTTTTTTTGTCAGGACTGGCTTTAACTTCTTCAGCAATTTGAGGCTCAGTAGCTACTTGTTGGAATTAATGTGAATTGATGTGTAACAGCCTACCTTGTTCACCACTGTTCCTTCTTTAGATCAGTAATGATTCTGACCTCTCCAAAACCTATAAGAGCTATAGATTTTGGAGATGCCCTAGTCCAGTTGTCTGGCCATCACAATTTGACCCATGTTACGAAGTAATTATGAATTTATTCATCCATCAATCCAGCCAGCCTTGTTTCTGTCACCCATCAATATATCCATGTGTCAATCCATCCATCTAATCATCCATTTACACAATTTTTACACAAGGGACACTGACAGAATTATTTGTATTCAATACATTGGTCAACTTTAAAATAGGCAAAACTGACTAAAAACTCAGAAAATGTGAATCTGGTAACTCTATAATATTGAGTAAGAATGTGTAGTAATTTTTGGCGCATGTTCCTAAAGTGCGCTTGCCTCCCGCGATGAGCTGAATTAAAATGTTTTATGCCAGCATTAAAAGAAGAAACCCAGGCAGTCCATGCTGGATCACTTTAGCATCCCAAAACCTTCCATCCATCTCTCATTCTTCCGCGACCTTGGTTTGAGGAAAGAATAAAAACATTGTCTCTCTGCATTGCTCCGACCCGTACTCACATTAACTCCACGCAGCCTACCCCCAGCCCCCTCCCTCCTGCACACAAAATGCGTCGTGCGCATGGGGATGCCGCCGGCCCATTCAAGTCACGTAGTAAAGGAACGTTCACCGAGAACCGAGGGATAGGAGTCTATTCCCCCCCTTCTGTAAACATCTCAACAAGCATCAGTCGATGCCCACGCTAAGCCACGATGTCTACTAGTAGCTGCACACTGCTCTGCGCTCACACGCACGCGTTCTGTGTGCATGCGTACAAGCAGCATTTCTTGACATCTGTGTGTAAGCAAACATAAAACAGCAGACACGCGTGATCCACATGCAGGCTTGGACCCCCAGCCTCCTCCTCTTCCTTCTCATCATTAGTATTCCCCCCCATAACCATTAACAGAATATTAAAAAGCAAAAGCTCACTGAAGAAACTTACCTTTAGACAGAAGAACCAGGATCAAACCAGCCAATGTGTTCTGCAAAAGAGGGCAGCCCATGATGGAGTTCTGATTGATTTTCTGCTCAAATGTTACGGTATTCCTTCCTTATGGAACCTCTGCGGGAATTCTCTATGTAAACACGACCCACTGGATGAATCTCAGCAGAAATAGTCCAACTCTTCTACATCCGACTTTTTTAATAAGTCCCGTCAGAGAGAGAAAGAGAGAGACAGAGAGCAAAAGATGGGAAAAAGAAAGAGTGAGATTTTCTTAAATGTCTCTGTCTGCCAGAAAAAAATATTACAGCAGAAAGCCCAAATATCCCAGGCAGACTTAGTTTGGCTCTCAGTGCCTTGAAGAACAAGCAGAATTTCTCTAAAAACGAATGAAAACTGAAAGGTTAACATTCACACCGTCCGATAATCTGATTTGATAATGTTTTTCTCAGAGAGCAGGATGGAGTCTGTGCGTCCTGGCCAAAAAACCTCGAGCCTCTCCGTTTGTGTCTCTGTTGGTATGCAGCGCGTCTCCTCGCTCCGCACTCAGCGCGTCGCAGAGAGCAGCGTTGAACGCGAGGCGCACAGCGCGGAGCATGATTGGCAGCTCAAGGAGAGGCCCTCTCCCCCAATCGCTGGCCCCAAGGAAGGAGGCGGGATGTACGATTGCACCGATGTCCCGCAGAGAAAGGCAGACCGAGGAGCCGAGCAGGCCAATGGGAAGCGCTGGGTGGGCGGGGAGGATAGAGAGGCAAAGCGCGGCGCGGTGGTAATGCAATGTGATTTATAGCCAGTTTGGTGTTGCTGCAGTACTCAGAGAAGGTAGTCCACTGGGGGGCGGGAGGACAGGCGGGCAGCCGTGATAACTACAGGGACAGAGGAGGAGGATGGAGTCAGGAGCAGGTGAAGTCCTCACATCAGTGGTCATGTTGTAGCAGACTAGGCAGAACATTATGACCACCTTCATTAGTGTTTTGACCTTAAAGATGAGGAACAATGATGTTATGTTTCTCTGGGATCTATGTATAGCCCTTCAGCCACCAAAGACAAAAGTAATCATTCTAAGGTTTCCAGCTTGAATTTAAGTTCATAATGTGAAGATTTATGTGGAGATTTTCCTGGTGAGGTGGAGGAAGCCATGGGAAAATGTTTGAGAGCAGCTTAACAAACCTCCATCCTAAAGGGATTTAAAAGCCATCTATCGTGAGCTTATGTTTTTTTTTTTTTTTTTACATTATTCACCATAGTAATGAATGCCTGCTTATGATAAATATTATAATTCATAAAACTAGATTTTTTTTTTGCAGCATTCAGGTGAACACTGTAATTTCTGCTTCATATCTGGCCAGCAGTGACCAGCTCCTGCATTTCTCTAGAATACTAGCTAAATATATTAGCAAACTATGCAGTAATTTAAAATGATCCATGAACATCAGCAGACTTTCTTTTTTTTTTTTTTTTTTGCTTTACGTTACTGTTGTAAAAAACAGCAAATTCCTATCAGATAAACGTTACACACACAAGCAGCTACTGCGACAGTATGATGGTCTGGCTGTTGACTCTGAGCTACCAGTTATGCCTCTGGTAGACTTAGACTTAGACTTGTACTTTATTGATCCCTTGGGAAGACTCCCTCAGGAAATTGAAGGTATGAACTGTGTTTGTGTCCAACATTTTTGTGTTGGAGATGCTCAGACCCAGCCATCATAGTCTGGCTCTTGTCAAACTTCCTTAAATCCTCATGCTTGACCATTTGTTCCTCTTCTAGCACATCAACTTGGTGGACAAAATATTCTCTAGCTGCTATCCCTTTGCTCTGACAGGTGCCATGATGAAAAGATAATCCTTGTTATTCACTTTAATTGTCAGTGGTCATAATCCTTTTTATGATTTATGCATGAATTTCAACCTGACATGACTCAAATGTTGAATGTCAGCAATACAAAGAAGGTAAATGGGAGAAAAAAATAGGATGTCTTATGCGTGTGAGCACAGACTGACTTGTGTCTGTAACAATCTGATTCTAACAGACGCCAACATAAACCCATTTAGGTAGACATCTTCAATTTATGCAGAAGTAGACAACTAATGAGCTATTTGTAGGCACGTTAGTCTCTTTGTCTCTGCTGCATCTGCTGCCAATTACATAAGAGGCAGTTGCTTTTAGTAAGGGGCCACAGTGAGCAGGTAATCTTATTTCAAAGCTTGATGACAACCACAGACAGGAAGGTAAATGCAGAAAAGTTTGCGTCGCATATTTATGATAAGATTACAAACACCTGACAGCTCCTTACAGTCATAAAACATCACATAGTCCTTGTTATTTAGCTCACCGTGGTCTTTCCATTCTATATACAGTATTCCTAAATAGGTTATATCCATATTAAGTTTTTTTTTTTTTTTTTCATTTTTGAGTGCTGCTTTGTTTTTATTCCCAGAATAGCCAATTAATGCTTTATAACTGCTG
The DNA here is from genome assembly GCF_001444195.1 of Xiphophorus couchianus. Lineage (NCBI taxonomy): Eukaryota > Metazoa > Chordata > Actinopteri > Cyprinodontiformes > Poeciliidae > Xiphophorus > Xiphophorus couchianus. The sequence goes on from NC_040230.1 coordinate 10,274,335, forward strand.
AGTACATAAGTAATACAGCAGTGCTGGCTGATTTATGTTATTCAGACAAAATTAGAACAAATACAGTTGGGGATAAACAAAGTGCATCTCAGGCTCTGATGAAAGATGAATAGGCCAAGAAGAGGAATAGGCCAATATTAATAAAACCAAGGACTGATTAGTGAGGTCGTTGTTGGAATGAGCTACAAACTGTGAATGACTTGCCCGTAAATTTATATTATTCCTTATAATTAGCTCTGATGCAGCAGAGAACATCTGAAGTCACTCATTAGGGCACTATTTATAACATAACTGTTTGCTTGTCTGATATAAAATGAATAATCACTCCTGGTTAACCTCAAATAAAGTTCAGCTGTTTTTTTTCCTCAACAATTTTTGAGTCACATACAACACTGAGCCTCCAAAGAATTAGAAAACGTTCATTATTGAACGATACCGGTCAGTGAAAGAGAGCCGAAGAATCTTTTAGGGTTTTAAATAGACCAGGGAACACTTGTATTCTTCATATATCTGGGATATGATGTATAATGGAAGGACAAAAGGCCTTACATTGTTATTTGTGCTTAATAGTGTAAGTGTGCACACTTATGTAATAAAACAGTTTTACTTTGGGTGAGGCAAAAAGTAGTTCAATAGATTAGCAATTGTATTATCAAAAGGGAGTTATAAGCTTGATGTTTGCTGATCATTTAGTTTCTTTGCATCAAGAATTGTAAGTTGAGCGATAATAAAAGGATGCCACATCTTTGAATGGATGCCTGCAGTTTTTTTCTGATACAAATCACCACGTCCTTTAGCTCAATATAAAAATTCGAATTAGATGACTTTTCATTTATTAAGGTAAAAAAAAAAAGCAAAACAAATCTAGCCTTATTTGAAAAACTAGCCCCATTCTTGTTAACTTAAATTCATTGTGATTAACTACATTTCTACTTGCAATTATTTACAGATTTTATTCTATTGTGTTATCATTTTTGTATATCAATTTGGTGTTTTTAAAAGTTCTATATACAAAAAAATGACATGGACACTGACAGAACAGAAAATGTTGCTCTGAAAGAAATTCTTGAAGGATATTATCCAACCAACATTTTGTGATCTGAAACTCAATTGGACTTGGGTTATAGAATAGAATAGAATAGAATAGAATTACTTTATTCATCCCAGCAGGGAAATTATTTCGCAGTTACAGCAGCATAGAGACAAGACACACAACAACCACCACTGAGTAGCAATTGTAGACAAAATAAAAATAAAATATAACATGCTGTCAATATAAAAAGCAACTTAGAGCAGTCCTTGCAAAGATCCAAAAATGCAGATACAGTATGTATATGTAAATATATGTACAGCAAGTGTGCCACAGTGCAGTTGTGCAAAATTGGACTGATTAGTGCAGAACAATGATTTAGCTTTTATTGTACAGCGAGATGGCATGTGGCAGGAAGGATTTCCTGTATCTGTCCCTACGACAGCGGAGCTGGAGCAGCCTATGTGAGAAAGTGCTCGGCTGTCTGTCCACTATGTGGTGGAGAGGGTGCTGTTTATTGTCCATAATAGACAGAACTTTCTTCAGTGTCCTCCTCTCCACCACAGTTTCCAGGGACTCCAGCCTTAGTCCCAGTACAGAGCCAGCTTTCCTGATGATTTTGTCTAGTCTATTAGAGTCGCCGGCTCTGATGCTGCTTCCCCAACACACAGCAGCAAAGAAGATGGCGCCGGCAACAACACTGTGATAAAAGGTCTCCAACATCTTGCTGCACACATTGAAGGATCTCAGCTTCCTTAAAAAATAGAGTCTGCTCATCCCCTTCCTGCACACAGCGTCAATGTTAGATGCCCAGTCCAGTCTGTTGCCGATTACAACTCCCAGGTATTTGTAATCCTCCACCTCCTCCACCACTTCCCCTTTGATCTTTAGTGGCCGTGAAGGTATCTTCTTCCTTCTGAAGTCAATCACCATCTCTCTGGTCTTACTAATGTTGAGCCTCAGGTGATTCTGGTCAGACCACTCCACAAAGCTGTCCACCAGTGTCCTGTACTCCCCCTCCCCTCCATCCCCTATACACCCGACAACCGCTGAGTCATCAGAAAACTTCTGTAGGTGACATGACTCAGAGTTGTACTGGAAGTCAGTGGAGTACTGGGTGAAAAGAAAGGGAGAAAGCACAGTTCCCTGTGGAGCTCCTACGTCACTGACCACCACATCAGACAGGACACTGCCCAGACGGACAAATGTGGCCTGCCTGTCAAGTAGTCAGTCACCCAGGAGATCACTGAGTCGTTGACACCCATCCTCCGCAGCGTCTCACCCAGCAGCAGAGGCTGGATGGTGTTGAAGGCACTGGAGAAATCAAAGAATGTGATTCTCATAGTGTCTCCTCATGCACATCAGCAAGACCAACTATAAATGCATAGACAAATTAAGGCTTTGAAGATGCCCAGTCAAGGTCCAGACTATAATGTGACTGAGATGCTGTGACATGACCCTAACCAAGTTATTCATTCTCATTTTCCCATAGTAGGCTACCTGAAATCCTTTTTTAAAACTTGCAATTTGGGATTTACTCAGATAATCTTTACCTGAAATTTTTTAAGGAGTTCAACATCTAAATGTGAGAAACAAACAAAATAAATATGTTTTTTTTCCAAAACACTTTATATGTCTGTTGTAAAGATGATTACAATATCAAATTTCTGCATTTATGAATGCAGAAAGGTGCTAATTTGAACAATAGAAACATTATCTAGAGTAAAGATAGCAGGTCTTGGGCCAGAGGAAAACCCCGTTTCAAAATTGGCTTAACGGCATGCTATTTCTTTAAACAAAACTCCAACACTAGTATGGTATGCTGTTCTTCTAATCAGCATGTCCTCCTCCCCCCCTTCTTGTTTTCGGTACAAGTGTAGTTCAGTATTTCCACTGAAATGCCGCAGGACAGCTCCCACATTAACATAGAAATATTGGCTTGGTGTGACGCTGAGAACTGAGATCCAAACAAAAGATATGGTATTTGCACTTGGGCGGCTTTCATTAATGGCTCCCATTATTGCAATCAGTGATTCAGCTGGGCTCTGTTGTACTTGCAAATATTATTTATACACCTGTCATATGTCAGACTTTGTTTGTAATCTGTTGTTGCCAGTTATTCTGCAAAAATAGAAACACCTGAAAAAATGTTGACACAAATTTGCATTTTGACTCAGATTTTTTACAAAAGGCAATTACCCTCAAACCTCACCAGCTCCCATCAAGCTGGGTGACAACCCGAGCACGATGAAAGCGAGTGAGCAGACATGAGGCAGTTCGCAAGTTAGGAAAGTCTGGTTTGAAGCAGTTTTAAAAAATTATATTGAATTTCTACTACCTTGGCTTAAAATTAGGAACAAGATATTTTAGGGTTCCTGACTGCTGTCCCCAGGCTTACAAAGTAAATATATATTTGTTTTGGGGGGATTTTTTGGTGCTATTTTTTAGTTATTTTTCTTAACTTTTGTTTGCAAATTCTTGTCTTGAAGCACAATAGTGCTTATGTTCTAATTCCACAAAGGGAATATATCATCCTCAACAAACACAGCTTTATGGAAATGTGCTCATAAATGTCCAGGAGGTTGAAGCATTTCCATAAAGTAGAAGAGTGAAATAGAAGTTTGGTAAAAAAGGGTAAATTTGTACATAAACAGAGTGACAATACATGATGGAGTGTTTTTGTATTTTCTTCTGCATTCCTCTTTCTGGGTTTATTATTGTTAGAAAATGTCTTCCCACATTCAGTAGTTATTGCCATTATGGTTGTGTCATATTAATAGTATTATATTTGGTTTCTGTTTATTCTTGTGTTCTGTTCTTTGTGCATTTGCATTTAATTCTCTTAGTCCAGGGTTTAGTTACTTTCCCCTTGGTTTGTATTTTGTCTTTCTTTGTCTAGTTCAGGTTACTTTGAGTTCATTATTCATCATCCCTCAGTCTGCCTGTTTGCTCTCCTCCAGAGCAATACCTAATCCCTGATTAAATCACCTGCATTCAATGTAATTCCCCACTTTTCCCTCTGAATGCAAGCTTATGATGCATTCCAGTTGTAGTGGGAACTGGAAAATACAGTAGGTGATGTTGGCTTTCCCACTGAGAAAGGGGAGCAACTCCAACTATGCCCAGTTACAACTTGTGAGGCAGATTTTGTGTTTCAATATGGCCACTCCTCACATCAATAGTGACAAACTATGATGGAAACATGTTCACTTTATGAGACACTTGTAAAAATGTTACATGTGGCACCTGCATCTCTAAATTGAACAAATTACTGGAACACAGCATCACTGGTTTTTATTGTTATATGTTGCTCATTCCTATTATAATCTATTCTATGAAAATCTACTGTCCATCATATTTCCTCCATAGTACTAGTTTGTTTTTGTTGTTGCGTTATCAGATTTATTTTTGCTCGTGTTCTATCTCAATTGCCCACATTTGTGTCCTCCAAATCCACCAACCCCGTTTGCTACTAAAGGACAGGGGGAAGCAAACTAGGCTCTGCTGGATCATAACAGACAGCTGACAGGACATCTTCTATTTAAAGAAAACAGTACTGCTGAAGAAATGACCAAAAAAGCCCAGTTACTCACAGAAGAGGAGAGATTTAGAAAAAATTTAAAACTTCGTCTTCCATGGTAACATTAATTAGCTCTGCAGTGTCAGGGTCTAAACCTTTTGCACATTTCTTTTACCTTCAGCAACATTTTTTTTAGTGAGGCTCCTTTTAACTGCACTGACCAATTATTGTAACTAAACTTCTGACTTAATCTTAGTCATATTTCAGAAATGTTACCCTCTCAACATCTTTATGTGTCATTACTTCAGTGAACTACCATTTTCCAGCTATTTTTGAACAGAGTTAACAAGCTTCATGGTGTTGTCATAACGTAAGCTGAAAAGATGTAAAAGGCTTTTCAAAATTTTCTTCAGCTTCCTTGCTGTGAGCACAGAGTCACAAAAATGTGGATTTGTTAACTAATGCAGCCTAAAAATCAAATGTCAAGGTTTGGGTGTCTGTTGAAAAACAGTCACCATCTGTTATTATTCGTAGAAACAAAAGCAATATTCAAAAATCAAAAAATGCAAAAATAAATAAAAATAAATTTTCTGTCACTCAAACTAATAAGTTAGAATCACCAAACCAAAAACCCAAAGCCGTCCAATCATAACCAAGGTATTAATTACCATGTGGTAATTTCTTAGAAACACAATGTTAAGGAATGTTTTGGTATCTTCTGAAAAAATACTATGCAGGTTTTTTTACAGAAAAATGCTAAAGTTCTAAATTATAAATCTATTCCTTAATAGAAATGCATAAAAAACAAACTAAGCAAGCAAATTTTCTATTAAAACAAAGTAGTCCAATTTTTGAAGGAAATAGAACTATGAATTCTTTATGATTTGAATGTTTACTGTGATAAAAAATAGTTTCCTTCATTTTTGGATTGATTTTCACTTCTTTGGTGTCATTTCTCAGATATAAGAAAGGGACACTTCTTAAAATCTTTCTGTATTTAACCAAATTTAATAATTAATATGCTTTTGAGTGCCAAGGAAATTTATGGTAATTACTATAAAATCAAAATGAAAAAGAAATCATGATTTCATAAAAGACAAATACTTTGCACTCTCACTCTTAAAACTTTTAAAAATGTTCACTTGAATTAACTTTCTGTGCATCATTCCAAACTGCCCTTGATATAGAAATAGGCGTATTAGCAATAAAAAAAATGCATACGTTTGGTCTTGCGAAGCTCTTGTCAGTCTGAGTGATGCTTATACAGAGCCAATATGCTCAAGCCAATTATCTTGATATAGTTTCTTCCATAGTTGATGTTTTAAAAGGACCATAAACCCACCTATATTGCAATCAGCATTGACAAATCCTGCTCCACTGACAGCAAAATCAAAATGTTGATCAAAGAAAGGACCCACATAGCATTTGGCTGACACATTCAAAGGCATAAACCTGTTAGTGGTACAAGTACAAGGTTTATTTATGTTCTGTTAGCTGGCAATAACACAATGCAATTATTCTTTAATTGTGCATGTGAAAAAACAAATCTTGTAAAGATATACAAGACTTCAGAACAGCATTGTGTGCATTTCTACTTAGTCTACATTAGTCTAAAATCCCCAAATAAAATTCCATTAAACCTACTACTTTAAGAAGATGCTTTATTAGTAAACATGTTTACTTAGAGAAGCAGCCAAGATGCCCTTGATCGCTCTGGAGGAGCAATAGAGAGCCAAAGCTCATGTGGCAAAATCTCTCAACAGTACAACTATTAGCCATGCTCATAAAAGACAAAACATAACAAAAAGCAAAAAGCTTTGTACTTCACACCAAGAAGGCAGATCCACACATGTAAAAGAGATAATTACATTTTTGGAAGAGTTTTGTGAAAGAAAATTGTGGTCTAATTAACTGGTTGCAGTCTGGACAGTAGTTTGCAGGGTAACTTGTTTATCTCATGATAAAATGTAGCTGTGATATTTTTAAAGAAGTTGGTATTAATTTTAGCCATACAATAAAACCATAATTTAACAAAACTGACATATTCAGGTTTGTGGATTTTGAACATCTGGTCATTCTTTATTCACTTGGCTGGTTTGTTGCTGCTTTTGTTGACCACCAAGTACCTAATCTCTTGTTTGGTACCTTAAGATAACGGCAATGTATACAATAGCTGAGTGTGACTGGACACAATGGAACTGAATGCATCATTACTCATCAGAGGTAGAAACAGAAAGGCCAGTTTGATGGATGGTAACCAACATTACTTGCTCTCAGGCCTTTGTGGAGGTTGCATCCATAGTTTTATGCAGACAGAAAGCTTTTGGTTCAGAATACTGAAATAATTATGGGATTCCCTGTTGATTTTGAGAGTTTGCTCACTTACAAAGCCTCTGATTTTTATTGTGGCTTCAATTAAGTGAGGTGAGACAGGCTATCCCTAACTTGTGATGTGTAAAAAGTTCATCAATGTTTTCCATTCCAAGTTCTACACTACCATGGGCAACACCAAAGAGCTGTCAAAGGACATCAGGTACAAGATAATTGATCTGCACAAGGCTGGAAAGGATCAGGGGACCATCAGCAAGAACCTGTGAGAGAAGTTAAACATGAAATGACCACCAATAGCTCACAGTCTGGAGCTCTATTCAATGTCTCGCTTCATGGGGTGAGAAAGATCATGAGAAAGGTGAGGGATAAATACAAGAGAAGCTTGTTAATGATCTGAACCAGCTTGGGTCACATTCACTAGAAACACCTTTGGTAACATAATAATGGACATCTTGCAGCCTGTTACAATAGAGGGCTAATGTACAGGCCATGTACAAATCTGCTAATGAAAATGTTAATTATCCTTTAGATGCATTAGAGGATAAAAAATGACCCAGTGAGGTTGTTTTCTTGCCATATCTTTATTTTATATAGATATTTCACATCCCAGCTATTTCTCAGAGGGTTGTTGAAATTATGCCATTTAAATGATTAATTATAACTACAATACATTTTACAAAACATATTTTAACCCAAGTGCAGAGGTAACAGAGATGAGCTTGATATATATAACACACACCACATCACATGCATCTAATGCATGTACTTATTATCTTCAGTTGTTTACCTCATATTTGTATGTATATATATTGTGTGAAAGAGTTAGGGAGAAGTTAGGTCTGGCTAACTTTTTTTTAAACTATTTATCCAAACAAGTACAAATAAGCATAGCAATTCAAAAATAATGTAAATCTATAGGACTAGCTAACTGAGGTAGCTAACTGTATTTAATTCAATTCAGTTTATTCATATTGCATCAAGTTACGTCATCTCAAGGCACTTTGCAAAACAACAAAGTCTTTTTATCCAATCATAAAAGATTTTTATGATCCATTCCAATAGATACTTATTATCAAGCACTGCATCAAGTTCAGTTTAATATCCAAATCAATTTAAAACATATTCTATCTACTGAAACTACAAGATTGCATTGAGACATTGATTTGCAGGTTTCACTCCTCCTGGATGAGCACATAGAAAAAGTAGACAATTGCTTGTATTGTGTTGTTGACTTGGCAGCAATCCCTCATACCAAGTTTCCATAAAGCGACAATGGAGAGAAGAAAAACTAACCTTCTCGAATGTGTGTGTGCGTTCATTTGTATGACTCATATGACTCATCACTATAGTGTGACTGTGTTTACCATTCAAAATTCATTTTGTCTATTTTATAGTATTTCTAAGTCAACATTACACTATTTATAGTCTGTGTGTCATTCATGACTATTGTCTGAAAGAATAGGTCTCGTTATCATGTATCACCACATTAGTCTGTTTAATAACTTTATAGGTTTGATGAACCAGCTAGCTGTCATTACTATATGTATTATGCAACATATTATAAATGACAATGATTATACTTAACCAAATTAAGAGAAATAGCACAAAAAATGCATTGATTTTAATGAGGGTCATTGTGTAGGGTTCTGTCACTCATTCAAAAAAAAGTGAAAAAAGTATTATTAAAAGTTACAAAAACCAAAACCTGTATCATCACCTCAATAAGCCATGTTGAAATAAGAGAAATGCTGCATTTGACCTAATAATACATAGCTAGCATAAGATACATACACCGTCTACAATGTAACAAAAACAAATTTCAAATAAACTGGATGTAAATCAGATAAGGGTCTATGCCTGACCTACTGCTCCTAATACCAACATCAAGATGCACTTTGAGTGGCCAGACTGTCCCAATAGTTATTTCACACCTGGTCAGTACACAAAAAATCATGTACAATGACGTCAGATTGTGGCATCTTGACTGTAGGAGGACAAACACTGAAGGACACATCGCTGAGCTTTCTCAAAGAGAGGGAAAGTTTATGCAAACACGTCTGACTTAGAGTACGTCTGGCTGGGGCGACGTGTCCCTGAAGTGTCTGCTGTAGAGCTACCAGTTGGGCTGAGACACTCCAGCAGCCTGTTCAGCATGGTAATGTATGGAGATGCAGCCACATACCCTTTTTCCCTCTTTCCCACAGCTCCATCTTTAAGCCTCCAACATTAATTGGCATGGCAGGGGCAGCAGTACCTTGGTTGTAATCACTGTCCCTCTGAGAGCCCTACTGAGCAGGATTGAAAGGGGGGGCTATGAAGGAAGATTGAAAGAGAGTCCTTGGTCTCCAAGGGCTTGTCTTCTGAAATATGGTATGCTTTGAGATGCGATGAAGACAAAGAGAGGGTGGAAAAGCGAGGCGGAAGGACATGGAACAATCAGAAAAAACGGGGAAAAAGTAGTTGGAAAATTGTATTGAGCACTTCCTGGAAAAAAAAAAAAAAAGATGTCAAATAATGGAACAGGAGGAGAACGTAGGCAGAAAAGGAAAACTCATGCAGAGGATTACTGACAGAGATTGAATTGTTTAGAAAAGCTGTGGAGAGATGGAAGAGGTTAAGGTTTTGATTGCAGTGAAGCATGGAGGCAGAAGGGAATTCCAGGTCAACACAAGATAAAAAAAGTTTTCTGACTTCCAAAATGAACCTACATTAATTGTGTCCAGTGTGAAATGTCTTTTGGACTTCTAAAAACCACAAAGGCATATAATCCCATTAATTACCTACCAAAAGAGCCCACTGTATTTCTCATATCCTATCCTAGTTTATACTGGCAAGGCAATTGATTCCTTTCCATTGCCAGTATATTCTAAAGCTAGTGTTCTGATTTATTATTAATAATTTCTCCAATTGCAAACAATTAAAATACTATTAAAAGAGAACTGTATGACTGAGAGGTGGTCAGTCACATTTATAAGAAATGTATTTAATGTTCTGCCAAACATAATCTCTGCACAGTTCAGATGATATTTTCTTAGTTTGTGAGCCTGTTTAGGAGTCTATGTGTTACAGGACACATCACTCAGCAAAGCAGGAGGATGGGTTATGGCGAACCATGTCATGATGCTGGGTTTATGTCTGTGTAATTACTGTAGATTGTTCACTTTTTTTTACCACATTCCCTGTTTATTCAAAGCCATTTCTTCCAGTCAATCTTTTGTGGAATTTAATGACAGCTTACATCCATAAAAAAATGTCTTACTGCCACATGAAGGTACTAGATCCTTTGACATATTAAATCTCCTTTAGTAGACCCCAATCCAATAAACACGTCAAGAAAGCAACGCTTGATACTTGGGTTGCAATTTGGTCCAAAAGATGTTTCCTTTCAGCTGAGTATTTACTCAGCTGAAAGGAAACATTCAAGATAACATGGTTCACATTTTCTGTGCTCAGTCACAACTTCCATTGTCATATTTCCCAATAATAAATATAGTGCTGTGCAGACATGTATGACCTTTTCTTTATCTTAATATGGAATCCTCCCTCCTGTTTCCTCCACAATACCTGGTTCTGAAAATTGTGTTCTGCAATGCAAAAAGAGGTTTTCCCCTTGTCTCTTGTTCCCACTGCTGTTGCAAAAGCTGGTTAATGTGTCTACAAACAATACTTTTACATTCTTGTTTAGATAACTGAATATTTAAGCCTACATTGTCTGTATTAAGAGCATGTTTAGCAATCTGGTCAGCGTTTTCAGTTCCCTGCACCCCTCTATCCACATATACCCACAAAATATTTCTTCCTTCTGTAACAAGCTGAGAATGAACAAAGTTATAAGTAATATATCCTTGCTTTTGATGTTTCTGAAATGATGCATGACAAAGTAGACACAGCATCACCACTAATATGAACATTCTTAATAGAACAGAATTAATCTATTCTATAGCCAGATAAATGGCATGAAGGTTCAACTGAAAACACATTTAAAAAGTATGATGTGTGCCTACCAGTTTCAATTTTATACTTTGGGGTAGCAACAAGAAAACTAGCTTGACCTGAATCAGGGTCTCTATATCATCTGCTCTTCCACCTACATGTCTTGTAGAGTTTGGTTGTACGTGGTTTGCACATATAGAAACTAGCATTTTGCCCATTTATCTCCCAAAATTAGTTCAATCAGACTCAATGAGGAATGGATCTATGGATATACATTTTCGAGATTTAAACTTATCTGTCAAGGTTCTCTCCATGTATTTAGCTCTCCCACACTTCCAAGAACTCTGAATAACTTCACAGTCCTTAATGAGAAAAGTATGATGATGCCACCACTGTAGACACTGTATTCAGGGTGAGTGGAAAACCACAAATATTAGCGATTGTCAAATGTACAACAGAAGTAAAAGACATGCGTGATACGTTACAAGATACTGTGCAGTAGTGCAATGCACTTTGTATTCTGAATGGTTAATGGTGATGAGGTAAAAAAATAAAAACAAAAAAAAATACCGACAGACTAAGGTGGAGAAACATTTCTAGGATTTGTGGTTCCAGATGCTTTTCTACAAGCTCCTCAGTAAAATGGTAATTTTTGAAAATAATTAGATTATTTAGAGATTATGTTTTTCTCTTAGTTACGATTCCTTGAAATTGAAGATAAAAGCATGTTAGCCTTCAACTAGTTCCTGTTAATCATTGTTTATATTCTCAAAATAGGCAGGAGCAAAGATTTCATTCTGATTTTAAAAGTCAGATTGCTTATTAATATGATTTATTGACACTTTTAATGAAAAGTTTGTTTCTTAGAACATCTTATGATGTTTACATTTTGCTTTAAGGCACACTTGTTTTCAGCCCTGATTTCTTTTTGCTGCAACATGATGTGCTTGTTAAGTGCTTTCATGCTGGGAAAACTTCTTTTGAAACGAAAACCGAGTTGACAAAGGGGACTTGCAGAGTAATAAAAAAAGCAATTTGATATGAGAAGAAAAGAGAAAAATATGACCAAAAAGATTTCTCTCAGGGTGAAAATGTCAACGCTGTTAGCCAAGGTTTTTAATTTAACTACGGGTTTAGTAGCTGGAAAGTGTACGTAGGTGTTGGTGAGCATATACACTTCAAATTGGTTAGCTGTAGGTGGAAAATGATGGATTGTTAATAATGAAACAAGACATGGGTCACCTTTTAAGCAGCAAATGGAGCTGGAGCGCATCAGAGAGCTCGGCCTTGAAGCCGGATCAAAGTTGCAAACCGAGCTGCAATAGATGATAGAATTTAATCATGTCTGCTGCCCAACACTGTCTCATATTCCCTTTCTATGTTCTATTGCAGTAAAAAAAATACAAAAAGTTTAATTTAATGACTATTTTCAATGCTGCACAATTTCTATAAAATTTACAAAACTATTAAAATGTTTGTTTCACAATTTTACTCGGTTTTCATGTGCTATGACACAAAAACAACATATTGTATTAGTTCATTTGGACAAGCTGCTGTTTCAAACAAACTGGTGATGTAACATATCATTGATTTAATTTGCAGGAGATCATTTTTAAAATCTAATTAGCAGGGTTCTGATAAGTCATCAAAGCCAAACATCTTTCAATGAGCGTAATTAAGTAAACACCTGAATAGGCTGTGTTAAAAAAAAGAAACATTTGTTTAAACTGTTTAGCGGCACATTATACTCAAAATTAAGAGCTTCATATAAATGTCTGGGGAAAGAAAGCAATGGAGTGGACATTTACAGCTAGTTAATGTAATGTTGATACAGTGAACTGAGCAGAACCTTGGATAAACAAACAAAGTTGAGATATATCTAAAAGGACTCTTATTCTTATGAATATGCACATGTAAGTGCAGCTACTGCCATTCTTTGAATTTCCTATTTACCTCCTGGCTATGAAGAGTTCTCTGCTGTGTTTTTCTACTTGTGTACCCTTGAAGGCTGCATCTTTCTCTACAAGCCATTCCTCAATAATTAAAAGACACATAATAATTGTTTGATTGAGCATTGGTTCAGTTATTAATCATCTACACATCTCCATGATCTAGAGCGAGTTTATAAGTGATAGAAAGAAAAAAAAAAAAAAAAAAGAAGAGTCCTTCAGTATCATAACCCCCCCCCAAAAACTATTCATCTGCAGCCACACAGAAACACCTTAGCTGGTTCTGAGGCATATTTTGTCAAAACATGTTGTATTCAGGGATTTTTTTTAAATCTGTTTTGTGTATTGTGCATACTACATTGAGATGAAGGGGACAACATTAACAGCATACCATTGCTTTCAGAAACGGTGTTATAGTTGCAGTGACATCATACTTTATTCTTATATGTCTTGTCCCAAATGGTCACACAATTACAAGTGAAATTAGTTCAATATGATTTCACAGTGAAACAGTTGAAACCGTTTGAACATTTTTCCTGCAGAGGTTGGTAGATCTTCATCAGTACAGACAGAGTTAGCAGACAGTTGCATGATGCAGAACTTAAATTGATTCTATATGGTGGATAAATTCACCATTTATGGCATCTAAAGTTGTGACCTACAGGCAGATTTCTTTCGCCCTATCCAACAAAATCTGTGACAGCCTGGTGACCAATGTCTTAATGCACAAGAAGAAAATTGAATTTTGTTTTCTTAAAGCTGAGCACCTTCCTACATTTGTATGTCACATTATTTTCTTGCTAAGACACTAAAATTAAACATATTCTGGAATTGAGCAAATTATAGATGATCCCATGTTATAAAAAGCTGCAATACTCTCTTAAAGTTTTGTAAGTCATCAAAGTCTCTTTACAAAAATAATTCTCTAGCAGACTAGTTTTGAAATGAACAATTTCAGATGTTTTTATTTTTTACCTCAGTATAGCAATGGGACTCTTCTGCCAAACATAGATGCCATGGATGAAGGAGGCACTTGTGACATCAAGCTTCAATGGGTCTAAAACACTTTACATAGCTGGTAATTTACCAGTGATGTGTTTGGGAGTTGCAGAACTCTAACAGGGCCATTTAAGTGGATAAACTCATATTTTAAGAAAGGATTTGTGATCCCATGAATTTCTTTGCCGGTTGTTGCTAGGAAAATACACCTTCTGAAGTCAACACAAATATGACACTGATGAATCACTGGTTTCTGAAGGTAGATATGTATCAGCGATAACCACTTCAAGTGCTACAATTCAACCTCTAATATGTGCTTATGTCTGGCTCACATATCATTTTAGCCACTCCCAACCTCCCTAATGGATTCTATACCCCTGTTGTCTGTGTCACTCTGTCTGTTTTATCCATTTTTCATTTAACCACAGTAAAGTGAATCACTGCTTTTTCTGCCCGTCTCAGATGTTTTTTGTTGTTGTCTCACCCATCTTTTTTCATTTTCCTGTCTGTCACCCATTATGGCAGTGTCCAATCTCCAGCTGGCTATTTGTCTCACTATCTCTCTCTCACTTGGAGCTTCAGTTTCTACCTCCCCAGCTTGATTCAGCAGCTATGAGGGCTTCTTGAGGTGGGACTGGCCTGAGGTGAGTTTGAGAAGCAGAGAGGTTAATGAGGATCAAAACATCTTTTTTTGCCTGGGGCATTAAAGAGACGGAAAATAAATTAAGAAAACCAGACACACACACTGATATGTCTAACATTTACAGCAGTAAATCAAGTTAAAGCACAAATGTAATGCTTAACAGTTTGACTACCAACTGATGCCAAAATATGAATGACAAGCAGGTGTATTAATAAGGGCAGGGTAACCTTGTTATAGTAGTAACTACTTCTTGATAGGATATGCATGAGTGTATTTGAAGAGTCTGATCATTTCTCCCACAGAAACTATTCTTAGAAACACTATGCAGCAGTTATCTGTGCTAAGGGTGGCATAAGCATTCATTAGGATTTGAGTAGGTTTGGTATTGTTTTGATGTCCTTACTAAATAAAACTGGCATTTAAAGACTGCATCTTTGATTAACTTTGATCAACACTGTGTAATATGAAAGTATGTTAGATTATCTGAAGAACGTAGGTGACAAAAACACAGATGAAATGTTTTCGATTTTGATTTTACCTCTGTGCATCGTTCTGTGCGTAGTGAATCTTATATACAGGATTTTTGAATGGAATTACTAATAAAAGCTTGCACTAGAAAATGTTTGAACAGTAACATTTTAAAAATTGTATAGTATTATTAAGAGTCAGAATTATGAGAGTAAATCTTTGATTTAGCTTAATCTCTGGAAAGCATTGCCAAGGTTGCTGTGGCTTAGAAAATGTAAAAATCAAACACACACGGTTTCAAACACTAAACATAGTTCAGCAGTTATGCCAAGAGGAGCCGATTGAATGATGCCACTATAGAGACTCTATTCATCTGAAAGAGCACTTAGGACTGATAATGCTAGCAGGGGGAAAAATGGATAGATGGAAAAAAAGAAAAGAAAGATGATAGAAACAACGGATGAATAATGATGCTTTAAAGCTCCAATCCAAATTAGACTAAAGCAAAAACTACTAAATTAACTTCAAAGAAGTCCTTCTCTGAGCATTGATTAAACATCTAAAAATTTATCTCTGTTCATTAAAATTACATATTAAGAGTATACTTGATAAATAATATCTTTACGTCTCAAAATGTAACTCCAGCGCAACAGATGAAGGCCTCTTTTCTTTCCTGGGTTAGTTAGGGTTAGGAGTTTGTCCTGGTTCTTTGTGGTTCTTTATTTTGTAAGGTTTACCTTCATTTTCTGTTTAATTTAGTCATTATATTCCTGCTTGTGTATACAACTTAGTTCTGCTTCCTGACTCTGCAATTAGAATAGAATAAACCAAACAAACACAGTAAGAATGGACCTATACAATTTCTTTGCAAAGACACACACATATGCATGTCAAATAGGGCAGAGAGAAAGCAACGGAACAGCATATAGAAAAAGTCTCTGGCACTGTGTTGATAGCTTGTTTCATTTCTGAGTTCTGATCCAAGACAGACAGATAGAAAAGGTTACAAAAACATGGCAACAAGGTTGAAAACTTGATTTTCACAATGCAGGACTCAAAAACATAAAATGCTTTGGTATATCCTGACAAGTAGTTTGCACCTCCACACCCTCCTCTTGAATTTGACAAGCCCTCATTTTCTCTTCTGACCTTCAGTCACCCATTAGTGACATCTATTTTTCTGTCATCTCTTCCTTCACCTTGCTCTGTCTTTACTCACACCCACTCTCATCACCATTTTCCTCGTCTTCTTCCAAATCAATCTCTCATTTCGTCCAGAATTGATTTTGGTATTTCTAAATGTTTATGTATCTCTGCAATCCTCTCTTGCTAACTCATTTGATTCTGCTCAACTCCATCTTTGCTGATTAACACCACCCTGTTTTGGTCTTGCTATGTGTTGCCCCCTGTAACTCATTACAAATTAAGCCCATTGAGTCATTTTTTGTCATGTTCACCTATTACAGTATAATAGGTTTTAGTAGGAAGTGACATACCACAACAATTTCGGTTTTAAATATTTGTTGAAGAGAACTGTGGATGAGACGTTAGAACTGAGGTGGAAATGGGGAAAGAAGGCAGTAGTACAAGAAAAAAGGAGATGGTGATGAGAGACTAAGAAGGCAAGGATGAATGGTAAAGGAAGTACTGATGAGTGATGAAGGATGAAATAATGAAAGAGATAGGGATGATGCGTTGTAAGAAGAAGAAATAATGGACAAAGAAGCCAGAAATAAAGGAAGCAGGATGTAGCAACAAGGGATAAAAGGTGTAGAAAAGATGGAGAATTAGATAAATGAAGAAGGGACAGAGATTTTAAAAAAAAGATTTGGGAAGAGGGAGGTACAGGTTAATAATGATGGCGTTAAAGCTGACTAGCGAAGGAGCAGAGGATGAGAGATGAAAGCGTCAGTTTTCCACCTTTTACTGCTTATTTTGATGTTATTGTATGCATTTTTAAAATTTTAGATTTTGGCTTAATAAGTGTAGTGTCTCTCTTTATTGTTTGCATTTTAAACCTTACTTAATATTTGTTTTTATATAATCAAATGTCAAACCGAGAATAAACATTTCAAATTAGTTTAGGCCCAGAATTTTGTCAAAAGTCCCAAAAAGGTAAAATAATAAATGAAGCTAAATTAAATTGGATATAGGATGAAAAAAGGAAGGAAAAGTGATGAAGGCGGTGAGTGGTGAGGGACAAAGAAAGTAGAGATAAAGAATGAAGGGATGTGGACTTGGAATGATGAAGGTTGCGATGATGGATGATTAAAGTAAGGTTGAGGGATGAAATGATAGAGGAACAAATGAAGAAAGTACAGAAAAAGAAAAAAGGAATAGATTAAGTTATACATAGAAGATGAAGACAGTAGATGTACTGAAAGGAGGGATGGATAAAGGGAAGAGGAGGACAGGAAAAGTTAGGACAGTAGGATGAAGAAAGTATGACGAGACTAGGTATACAAAACAAAGAAGGTTGCAATGAGAAACGAAGGACATTGGAAAATAAATTGACAGTAAAGGGCGAATGAGGTTAGACTAAGGAATGAAAGAGGTAGTGATGATGGATGAAGGGAAGAAAAGTTAATGCAAGAATAAACATGGTGAACTAAGTTAAATAGGAGACCACTCCAGAAGCTAATTTAACACATTAACACCAAAAGTTCCTAAATATGTCCTGAAATTTTCTTTTGGTCACATTGTGTTTTCTGATCGCTTCTCAAAATGATCAGTGTAAGGTAAAGTACAGTGAATGTACACTATCTGTCATAAGAGTATTGTGAAAGTATAACAATATACTGTACTGTTCACATTTATATGCATGTAAATGGCTTCTTCCTGTTGTATAAGTGGCAAAAATAACTATTCTAAAGATATGAGACTTGAGTTGGATTTGGTAAAGATGACTCTTGAATACTGTTGCCTCAATCTTATTATTGAATAATAAGAGCACGCCCACACACACAACCAGAGAATATTATAAAATAATTTCTTCGATGCTATCTAGTCCAGTTGTGATGCTCTTTGTATTTTGACACCTTTCCATCTGAATCATAATTAATGTACTCAAACAGATTTAGCCACTGTAGGCCATCTGTCAAAATGGTACTACTCACCACCCCTGAAACCGGTCAATGAACCCCCACCATTTCTTGGTATTTTTTACCAATACCAACCACTACAGACCAGAAATGCCTCACAAAAAAGAGCTGCAGTTTTGTAGATAAAATAACCCAGTCATTTAGTCTTCACATTTTGGTCCTTGTCAAGCTCTCTCATACTTGACCATATTTACAGTTTCTAACATCACCTTTAAGGACAAAATCCCTCCCATTAACAGCTGCCATGATGAAGGAGTAATTACTACTATTCACTTTGCCTGTCATGATTTCATGATGCTATTTGACACCAAAATGTGCCTTTTGTTTCTTAATCCATGCTCATGAATGTGCAGCTCCTGCACATACGTAAAATCCAAGAATGTAGTTCTAGTTTGGTTTCCCTAAATCATTTTCTTCAAAATGATTTTAGAGTGTATTCATCTTTTTCCAGTAACAACAAGAACTAAAACAGCTTTTCATTATATGATTGTAGATGTATATGGAGTCCCTTATTAGGGAATGAAGTAGCCAATTTTTGAATTGAAAACCAAGAATGGACTGTCTCAGGTCACAGTTGGGTTTTGTCTTTCAGTTAGTGCTGCAACATCTTCAAACTCTGCCCACAAATTGGCAAAAGTGACTGCGGCACTGGATGTGTTGTTGCCGTTTACGAGTTGCTGTTAAAACAAAAAGGGTGAATTTCTCTCTGACCAATCAGTGAGGTCAACTGTTTCACCATTTTGTTTGGCAAGACATTAACTTTTTTGCATCTTTGACTGAGGTAGAACAAAAACAAAGGAAACTTAAATGTTTGCTTGAGCAAACCCATAAATAGAAGCTAAGAATTTATGAAAGCCTAACATACTGAATTTGTTATGGATGCCAATTCAGAAATACAGTGGAGTGAATTTAAAACAACACGTTGTGTGTTTCTGAAATCCCTTTAAATCAAGTACATGCTAGAGCTTGAACACAACACTGCAGTCTTTGAACAGCCAGTAAAAGCAGTGCCAGAGCACAAAGAGACAGATCTTTCACTCTGCCAAGTGATTAGTAGAAGCGCATGCAGAAAATTTGTAAGCATGAAGGAAACTTTGCCAAATACGTAAGCAGCATATTGACTCTAGGTTCAAGGCTTAATGAAAAATCTATTTATTTTCTGAGAGATACCATATGTATCATCACCAGTTGCACTTACATAGAGAGAGCCAACTCTTTTAAACCAACAGAAAATAATAAAATTGTGAGGTGGGTGGAGAACAGCATGATATTTCAATGAACATAGGGTTGGTTGTGCTTGGGACACATAGCAATTATTAAGTTGCCATTTGTTGTAAAAAGTTTAGGGTAGTTATTCAGTTGGATGATGAACTTCCCCAGACTTGAGGCTTATAGCCAGTAACAATTTTTTCCAAGTTTCTTCCCAACAAATTCTGATAAAAAAAAAACAAAACAAAAAAAAACATAATTCAGTGTGGAGACATGCTAAACAGCTTTTTGCATGTGGAACAAATATTTCTGTTTTGGTCTCATTAGCCTGGTAAAAACCATGAAATTGCATGGGAAGGCAATGGCCAGCCTTTTTCTCATCTGGACCACCAGACCACCTTCATTTACACATTTGCTATATCCCAAATGGTGCCTGGCAAGTGTTAATGGGACTTCTTATGTTTTTGTTGTCATTACTTAACAATCTAGCCACTTTGCCACTGAGGCAAGGTTTGCAGAGTGTAGAACTAATAGCTGCTCTGCTAATGGATTCTCCCATCTCAGCTTTGCCGTGCAACACTTGTATTATCTGATTAAGGCTGTCCTTGCCTGGCCTGTCGGTTTTGGTAGATTTGCAACTATTCCATGCTTTTTCCATTTTCAACTAATGGACTGAAGACTATAAGTGATATTCAAGCCTTGGGATATTGTTTCAAAACATAACCCTGCTTTAAAATCTCAATAATTCTATCACTGATATTCCTTGGTCTTGACGATGTTTGCTGACCAATTCTCACAAGCAAAACTTTGGTCACCTTCACAAAACAGCTGGATTTATTCTGGCATTTAATTACCAGTGGACTCTATTAAAACAAATTAGTTGCATTGGATTTAACTCAAGAGTAACTTGAGTTTACTTCTGAATTATGTGTGTACATTATATGTTCTATATTTTAATTTAAAAAAATGTAATAATTTTTCTTTCACTTCACAGTTATGCACCATGTTGTTTGTCATTCCAAAACATCCCAGTAAAGAACAATAAAATTGTGGCCATAAGGTGACAAAATGTGAAGAAACATTAAGAGATATTAACACCTTTGAATTCACTATGTAAAGGAAAATAAGTGCAGTCATGAAACTGACCTGCTAAAATTTCAGACATGAATTAAGATTTCAGGCCTGCAGAGAGACATCAGACACACGCTTACTTCTTTCCATCATTAGCTTCATGCAGCTTTTATACTTACAGGTGGAGAAGAGGGCAAATATTGATTCCATCAATTTAACCCCCGAGGTGCATAAAAGAAGCAGTTAAATGGTCCTGCACACGAATGAGCTCAGACTTTATTCTTCTCTTTGATGGTTGCTTCTCAGTTCTGGGCTGTTAGGCAGTTTCCTCAAGACAATTTTTCTCATAAAACGCAGTGCTGGGAATTTGATTGATGGGAGGGAAAAAAAGGCAATGAAAACACCTTTTGGAGTGACGGACAGAGATGTATACAACGACAACATACACTCATCAGTACAATAACAGTCTCATCAGTTTGTAGATGCAAAACAATTTTAAAACAAGCTGCACTCAGCTGTTTGTGCAGTGTAATCACACAAGCATATGCGGGTAGAGCTATCCATTTCCTCTCAAAATTCAGCAACATTCCTACAGGGTAGCATTCCCCGATGCATAAGCAGAGAGCGATAATCAATCTGTGTCATGCCTCATTCTCTCAGCAGGTTTCTGCTGGATTCGTAATGTTCTTCAAGGAAATAGTTTAAGAAAAAGGAAAGGAATTAAGCAGGATTCTGAAGGGAGGATTGAGGGTTGAAAAAAAAGATACAACTAGGGATTTTAACTTGGTATTGATACCATCTACAGTGCAGTAAACTCATCCAAGAAGAGATACAACACTTCTCAGTGTAACCTCTGTGGCTTCTTAAATTGATTATTTTCACCCAACGGAGGAGCTAAGTGGAGTGGAATGCACAATTAAATGTGTGATTGTTTATGTTGCTGCCATTCATTTTGCAGCCTGTCCCCTAACCTATTTAGCATGGCCCATCAATATGCTTTTAAACAGTTGTGTAAAGGACATGCTTTACTATTAGCGTACCAGTTCTGGCACATTTGTTTTGCACTTGGACTGAATCCCGGTGAAATTGTTAATCAAAGTAGATCTGTCACCAACATCCTGGCATGATTATCACACACTGCTGTAATTAATGTATTGATTCTAGACACTGTCAAGCTTCTCTGTAATTTGTAGGAAATTTTCCCAACCTCTGGGTGCTGCGTCTGTTAAATTCTCAAACATACATTTTGATTTGTCCATTAATAAAACAACACCTCCATTTCCCAAGCATGAGGGACATTTGTCAATACTTGTTATCACCTCAGTGCTGACGTGGCTTTATGACAGTGCCAATTAGTGATGCATTACCTGCTTCTCAGCTCGTCTATCCCTGTTGCAGTGTATCTCACTCAGTCTGCACATATCCATCACTCTCCCTGACCCTCCAGCTTTCTCTTTCTTCGCCTCTCTGACCTCCCTCAATACATCCCCACTCACCACCCATTGATCACGTCTAATCAGAACCTGTGTGCCATGTTGTGGATGGTACTTTTTAAATCTGTAATATTCTCAGCCAAATTATGGAAAGCGATTTGGAGCGAAAATGAATGCTGAGAACGAATGCTTTGTCTTGTCTGATAGAGCTGTCCTGACAGGCCAGCAGCTGTTGTTCTACGGTAGTTCACTGACATTCTGAGGAAAACAGATTTGCAACTCAGCGTGACTCTCATTATTATGCATTTGAAAAATTACATTACCTTCTAGATAATCTATTTTGGCTCCACGACCACAGCATTGTGCCACCTGGTAGTGTTTTTATTAGATAATTTCATATAATAAAACAATAGAAGATGTGTTATTGTTATATTTCTCTCATTGCCACACAATCTGTAACTTTCAGGAACGTATCTACAGTAAGTACAAAACAACTATTTTGCTGAGGACTGATCCAACTATCACTGTAAAAGATGCAGTGTCCAGGCAACTAAGAATTATATAAACAAACAGACTACCATGTAAGCCCACTCACACATATGGTCAATTAAGAATCACCAATTCACTTAGTAGAACTAGCTCTTTGTCTTTAGACACTTCACAAAATGACCAAGCACATGCCACACAACTCGCTATGGAAACTGTAAAGCTATAAAATCTTTTTATACTTTGAAGCTGTTTTGCTACAGAGTTATACTAGCTCCAGAAGCTAAAGGTGTTGATTTTCATAGCCCAATCTTACAATATTAATATTATTAAATAAATTATGAATGTTCAGTTCTTCCTTTAACATTGTTCAAGGACACTGTTTCAAAGACTATGAAAATAAAATATTCTTTTATTCATTGTTTTGTGGGGGATGTTTTCCAATTAAGTTTTTAATAATAATTTCAGTCTTTTAACAATGGGACCTGCGATTATTAAAATTAGAGTCTCTGTTCTGCTAATCATCATCTCCCTAAATATAAATCTATCTAAACAAGAGCTGCTTTACAGACCTAAAATACCACAGTGGTTTTTATTTGCAGCTAGAAAACTGCAACTGAATTCTTTATCCAGTCTTCTTGTAATAACGTAATCTACTTTCATAATTATATTAAACTTGTTTAACTCAGTTACATAAGCTATGTTTGACCCAGAGCTAAAAGACACAATAAATACACATTAAATACACATGTATTTAATGTGTCTTTGATTCTGTATATGTCTTATTCTCAGTTGAAGACGAAGCATTGGTAACCAGGTGCTATTTAATGGGGCCAAAGAATTTGTGCTCTGCTGTTTCTTTGCAACTGATCTGATGTAAAATAAAGATGTTTAAAATTTCTGCTTGGCCCTGTAAGTGCATAAGAATTGTGCAGTACGTTTACCAATGTAAATTGAAGTTTGAATGGATGCCGTGACATTTGGGGAAACTCCTCCCTGGAAAAGAGCTGCAGCTTGTTCGCTGTTCTTGTCTTGTGGTTTATTTTTTTCCCTCCCTTGCGCTTTTATAACAGCCTCACTCCCACACCACCGTCCGCTTGGCAGAAATACTATGCAGCAGTGTTCTTGAGGTGACAAAATTAAAATTGGAGGAGTTAACTCCTCCAGGATCTCTCAGTTTATCTTGGAAAAAAAGCATAAAATGAATAAAGGAATTGAATTCAGCACAAATCTGAACTTGAAAGTAAAAGGAGTATGTGTGAATTCCTAAGTGTTAAATATGGCCTTGGCTGAATGATGGTTTGCTAAATTACCAGCAGTTTGGGCTTGCTATGAAAATCTCAACATATTAAAAGCAGGAAATTGGAAAAAAAAAGGTTCAGACAGGTAAAAAAATGTTTCTTCAGAGTTTTTTGTTGAACCAAAAAATATGACAGAAATAGGAATGTGCGAGTTACTTCCAGGGATTAATCAACCGGAAAGCTAGCAGCCCAATTCATGACCATCTCTTTATGCACCTAATGCATTTCTCGTTTTACCAAAAGTTAAAACGAGTCAAAAATAGTGCTGGCACGCATCAAAATAAACAACTGATTTCACAACATGAGCCCAGAGTAATTACCAGATTAGTCTTAAAAATGTATTTTGTCACAGTTAAAAAACTGGCATGAGCTTCTTACCAAAGCCATTCAGGGACAACATGCACCTGTACAAACAGACTGCAGCAGGTGTCAGATGCTGAGCCGGTCGATGGAAGCCAATAGTGCCCGTATCCTAATAGTTAAGATTGACTCTAAGAGTGCAAGAGTATAATTCTTGCTTCAGGCACCAGACTGCTTCCAAAAGCTTAGCTTCAAGATGCTCTTCTAGGGTTCCATCCAAATGGGATGGCTCTCTCTGCTCGGCTCGGTTCCCTCGTAAATCTGTCTTCTATTTTCACGGAGAGTGTGCCCTCAATATGCTCATGGATGGCTACATACACAGCCAGTGTTGTTCTTTCATGTTTTCTTTGGCTGAAAATCTACATTTGACAAATATAAATTACAGATTGTGGGCTGATGAAATGTGTCCATGTGTCTATTTAAATATGATCTCAAAATTTCAAAGTACAGAAATCAGAATTTTATTCAGTGAGTGTTAACCTAATGCTGTATTTAAGAATGAAAATATATTACAAAATATATTTGAATTATGCAGATATTTCCCAGTAAAGTGACAAGCAGGGACATCTGAAACGATTAAAATACCATGAAAAAGCTAGATTTTTTATGAGCCACTTCAGAAAATGAAATATACAGATTCACCACATAGATTGAAATATTTCAAGGTTTTATCTCTTGCAATTTTGACATAGTCTCAGAAAATGTTTATATTTTGAAAAAGTGAAATATTGGGAACTCGTGGTGTAACACAATAATCAGCTAATTACCGGTAATTGAAATTACACATTATATAGAAGTAACTTTCCAAAAGAACTATATATATATATATATATATAGTGAGAGCATCTGTAATCAGAACTGTGACTATAATAATAATAATAATAGAGGAAGGGGGTTGCGGTCTAAGAGAGAAATTCAAACGATTGACTGATTTCAAATGATTATATATATACGTATATATACTGCCCAAAAAAAATAAAGGGAACATTTAAACACAATATAACTCCAAGTAAATCAAACTTCTGTGAAATCAAACTGTCCACTTAGGAAGCAACACTGATTGACAATCAATTTCACCTGCTGTTGTGCAAATGGAACTTTGTACAGAACAAAGTATTCAATGAGAATATTTCTTTCATTCAGATCTAGGATGTGTTATTTGAGTGTTCCCTTTATTTTTTTGAGCAGTGTATATATATATATATATATATATATATATATTTCTCCCAATATTCTAATTTTTTTTCAGGTGCATCTGTATTTCACCATAATTCTTGCAATTTTGTTCATTCAAGTGGTCTAGTTTCTTGGTGATTAAAGTTTACTTAAACTGGATTGTTTAATTTTATCCACATCTCTGCCTTGTTTTTGGGCGGAATCCCAAGGGAAAAAAGTACTTTCTTACAGTGCTGTAATGTTCTTGCCCAGCTACATTCCTTTTAAGAAGAAAGTTTTATTTTTTGAAAAATTCCAGTCTGCCTTCAAACAATGACAGCACAGAGTCTGCCTTTCTAAAAGCACACAATGACATTGCTTTGTCCATTGATGGTGGGTTTCCTGTTGTGTTGGTGCTGCTGGTCCTCACAGCAGCTTTTAATGCTACTGATCATTCTGTCCTTCTGTCTCACTTACAGCACTATGTTGGGATCTGTGCCTCATTTGGTGAGAATGCCACCATTTATGTCCGTGCTGTGAATTTTATGTTCGCTGGCACCCTGTAACAAGTCTGGGGTTGATTTTTTTTTTTTTTTTAAATAGTCAAGTCAAACTTTTACCACCTTTGTCTTTAGCTAAATTTAAGTTATTTTTAATCCATGCTGACCTTGAGAAAAAATATGCACACCTTTTATCAGCTCAAGAGTTAATGATCTTTAGAAGCAGAATAGATCAGAATCTGGCTTCATTATCCTGCAAAGGGAAAATTCAGGTGTAACAGGAATGCACACCACAATGGCTGTTATTGTACATGTGTGTGATAGATCTATGGTAATTTACCCCATCCTAATGGGCAACTACAACTTTATGATTCTATCAGTGATGGTGAATTCAGCATTTGTATTATTATATCATATGATTTGGGATGAGCAGATACTATGCATCACCAAGTTCCTCACAAGCCTAAAATCTTGACATTTATACCGCATAAAAATTACATCTGCTCACAACCAAATCTTGTAGATTTACTACAAAAAGGTGGAGTGCCTATGTTGTATTATAAATTGGATTTTTCTGTGTAACATTAAACTCCATGACCAGAAGGCAAGCAGATCCCCGCAAGGCACTTAGAAACTGGGTGTTATGACGCTTGGAGGACCCAAACACAGCCTCATAGGTAGTCAGAAGAATGAATGGAAACAGAACTTTTACTTTCAAATAAATAAACAATCTTGCCATGGATGGTACTTTTGTTAAAAAAAAAAAAAACGAAACAGAGAAAAGCTGAGTCTTTGACTAAGCAATCAATAATCCACAAAGGCTCTTGGAGAGTAAACACTTTAACTTATATAAAAAAAAAAATCTCAGGAACATAGAGCCGCCAATGCTTGCAACAAAAAAAGTAAACGTCCCTTTACCAACAACAGCAAGATTGTTTTTTTTTTTCACATCTTGTATAAAAAGCAGCTTGTCAACAGGAGGGGAAAATAAGAAAAAAAGAGTTCAACAGGTGCCTCTAAACCCTTTTATCTGTTGCAACACTCACTGGGTGCATTGAACTCATAAGTGATCCTTGAAATCCTTCAACAACTTTAGTGGAGTAAATAACAGCATAGTTAATTTTACTGAAAATATTTAAGACATCTCACATTTCCCAGGGTTTAAGATCAGTTCATGAGTCAAAACCAAGCCACAAGGATCAGAAAAGTATCTTGAAACTGTAACTTCCCTGTGTCCAGGCTCAGAGGAGCAGGGATGTATGGAAAAACACCATTTTCTAAGCATTTAAGTTAGTTAAAAGCGGTGCATACTTTCCAACATGGAGGAAGTGAATAGCAATACTTAATTGACCTTCTAGAGCCAGTTAAATAAAAGATCAGGAAGTTTCTTAGTGTGCTCAGGTTTAAGTGAAGGTTTGCATTTTTTTGAAATTAAGATTTCAACAAAACTTACCAAAAAAAAAGCCATTTAAAAAAATCCATCCAAACAAGTGTTTGTAGACTTATGAAAAAGTAAAAAGAATTAATTGAAGTTTGAAATATAATTACATATGTTGAACTCTACAGGGTCTGAAAACTTTCTGCTTTAACTTTTTAAGCTCCACATTGACAACACAGGTGACATGTATTAACAGCTGTAGAGCACATTTCCCCATGGTCTAAGCTTCATAATAAATTAAAGTGACCTGCAAGGCCACCATGCATTCACACCAAAATGCCACGTACTGTTAGCAATACTTTCTTTGTGAAATGACATACAATACCCTGCAGCAGAAGGGGAGAAAAGACACTAAATGAAAAAAGAGAAATGGCTGCAAAGGAGAAAGCTCTGTAGTCTGCAAAATGTGTCATACATTGTTGCTTTGATGGAGGTGAAGAGAAGTCTTCAAAAAAGCAGTGTGAAAGAGATTAAGTAGCATCCTTCCTTGGGTGCTAATGTTTTGGGGGTTTGTGGCCTTGGTGTGTATAAAAGCTTAAATACAGTGCCTTGCAAAAGTATTCATCCTTAGAACCTTTGCACATTTCAGTCAGAAGCCTTTATGTTTGGCACATAATTGTGGAAGGTAAAGGACAAAAGTTTTTTTTTTTGTTTTTTTTCCACAAATTGAAAATCTGAAAAAATGTGATTTGTATTTGTATCCAGCTCCCTTCAGTCAATGCTCTATAGAACTTATTTTCACTGCAATTACACTTGCAAGTCTTTTTGAGTTATGTCTTTACCAGACTAAAGATTTTGCAAAATAGCTCATGCTCATTCAGATTGGATAGAGTGCATCTGTGGGCAACAATTTTTAAATCTTTTCACAGATACTCATTTGGATTTAGGGCTGAAATTTGAGAGGGTGATTCAAATTCATCACTAATCACTCCAACTCTGATCAGGTTCTCTGACTCAACAACAGTAACCCCACAGCATGATACTACTACCACCATGGAGATCCTGTGTTCAGGGCGATGCATTGTTAGAGTTATGCCACATATGATATGTCGCGTGTTGACAAAAAAAAAAATTCAGTTTTGGTACCGAACTGACTAGAGCACCTTCTTACACATTTTCACTCTTTAGCCTACTCAGGGTTATTATTGGCATAGTTCCCTTACCTGTAGCAGAAAGATTTAATAGGATGAGCTTAAATTTAAAATAAAATTCAATATATTCTGTAACTGGTGTAACGCTAAGAATATAGACTTACGTTAGCGAATCAAAATTAAGATGTTTGTATCAATGGGATAAAACACTAGAGCCTGAAAAAAAAAAAAAAAACTAGATGCTATTTTGTCCTGACAACCACTGTGTTCCTATATGGAGTTGCGTTGGTTGAGCTTAGCTCATCAGCTTATATGGGGGATGTTGCTGACTGGAAGTATGTGGAATTTTTTTTTTTAAGTTGCATGACCTGTAAAGCACAGGAATATACCATCTTTGATGCCATTGAACAGCTGACAGTCTGCTTGGCATAGACGGGACTGATGAGTTCCAGTGGATCTGGCAGTTTTCTTTCAACAGCACCTTGAAACTGTGATTGAAGTGGATTTTACGTAGGGGTTTCAGAATCAAAGATTTTTATGTGAAAAACATTTTTAATAATATTTAACTTTGTTTCATTTCACAAATATGCACTATTTGTTTTGGTCTCATAAAATTGTTAGCCACAAGTAATATATATTAAAGTTTGTTGTTTGATATGATAAAAATTGGAAAAGTTCACTGAGAATGAGTAATTTTTAAATCAAGACCCACAGAAACATACTTTGACAAAAATATAATTTGATACTTGTAAATTGTTCTGAAATTTAATCAAAATTCCAAGATTAAAGTTATATTCCCCTTTTATCCTGTTTTCTAAACAGAAAGTGCAAAAAGCAGCTACAGAACACAATAGCATTATTGACGTTTCTGCATGCTGAGCCAACATTAAGCTGTGATTAGCTTTAGCTTGATCACTAGCTTTGTCCTTTTACCATCACTATAAATGACAAAGAAAGGGAACATCAAGGGTCGTAAGCTCCTTGACAAGGAGTCATTCTACTGCCTGATAATAAAGTGGATCTCAAGAGGGGTTTATATAAGGTTGAAAAAGAAGTGTGTCGTGGCAGGGCCTAGCTGTGCGACAGGCCATCAAAAAAAGAAATAAAGGCAAGTACAAATAAAATGAGGAATTACTTGGATGATAAAGAATAGTGCCTTAGCGTCTGAGTGCGAGTCACTTCTTGGCATTTTGCTCTGCTGAATGGGCTTTTTCCTTTATGACCACACTTTATCTAATATCCTCCAAAGGGAGCTGAACACCAAGTATTACTGATCTGGAGGAAATTATTTTTGTGGTAATAAATATTTAAGCAGAAAGAAATGCAACAAAATTGATTGAGTCATGTTGAATGACATTCTTATTTTGTAAAATGTCATCTCAACTAGCTTGTAGAGGTACATGGCTCAACATGTTTTTGAAACTGTGCTGTTCTCAACTTGTCTTCTGTGAGATGAAAACCTGAGAATTCCACACGAGTTGGTTTTCTTCTGGTTGATCTAATAGAAAATCTTACAAGTTCGTGTAAACAAATAAAATGGTCAGACATTGTTGTGCACATGGGGACACGCTAAAGGGCAACAAACAGAACACATCAAAAAACACGGCCGTATTTTTTCCTGTTTTAGGATAAAACCAGTGCAGCCTACAAATGTGAAGGCAGTACAAACTTGTTAAATAATGAATTACCACTGAGCATCGCCAGATGCAAAACTTAAGGTTAAAAATAAATGTGATTCCAGTAGAAGCAATATTTAACTAAAACTTTAACATAAAAAATATTATGTTTGTGCCATCCGTTGACTGCATTTTTTTATATTTTCAGGCTGTGTTCTAACCTCTACAAACTAAAATAATTACTCATCCACTCATATATTCACACAATGAATCTCTTTCCAAACAGTTTTTTCCCCACACTTAGATTGTATCTATTCAAGCAAGTCAGGAACATTAATCACCATAAGTATATTTTTGAAAATAAATCACATTTCTAATTAGCAATAAGTATGTTAATAGCTCAACTGTAACCTGATTTGTAGGTAGCACTTCTAGACATGGAGCCTGTTAGCTCTACTGCAGTTGATTCATCCTCCAACCCTCCAGGCACATCTGGCACAAAGTGCCTCAGCCTTCTGTAATAACTCTTTGATTATCCAGATATTCTTTAAACATTTTTTTCTGTGGGAACATGCTTTGTTATGTCATGCTCCGGCTTCTGTGGTTAGTGAATAACCACCCAAACGGAGTATATTTTATCCAATACTTGTTACAATTTTCCAGCATCAATTCTGATTTTGTCCCCTAAATGGTCTTAAAGTTTAATGCATGTTTAGTACAAGGGGGTCCAACTTTCTAATATTTCTATTTACTTTCTATTTAATTAAATGTTATCATGAGTTGACATTTTTATTTGTAATAGTATGTTATCATTTGAGTTTTATAATTAGTCACTGTTTCATTTCTCATTAACTCATTGGCCTTTTTGATAAATCAAATTAAAACTATAATGGGCAAAAATATGAACTCTTTGCTGATGCCTGACTTAGTTAAAGGGGTTGATTGTGATTAATGAGTATTAATCATTGATTTTTGATCCATAAACATCATTTAACTTTTATCACAAGCCTGTTTGATTTATCTGAATCTCAAGGCAGAATTAATCCCAAGGGAAAAGTTGCTAGTCTGTCACAGGGCAGTGCAGAGACATTTAGGACAAGCAACCATGTACATATAGACTCACTCCCAAGGGCAAATTACTAATTAACCTACCTTGCATGTGTTGGGACTGTGGGAGGAAGCTGGAGTATCCATAGAGAACTAAAATGCACGGTCAGAACATGCCATCTTCATGTAGAGCATTGTTTATCATTTAAATAGTTTTATGATTATTGGTATGATATAAGAAATAAATGCTGCCTAGCCATTTATCTTTTTTAAACTCGCTTACCACTGACTTATACTGTAGCTCAATCATGAGGAGTCATAGCTAAATGAAAATGAAAGCGAACTGAAAAAACCACAACAACAAATTTATTCTTGCTGTTTTATGTGGACTTAAATTCAAAGATGCATAAAATACAACTCATGTCAATTAGTAATTTTGAGTAGCAATGGTCTTTAGTTGAATTCAGCAGTCTTTTTATGAAATATTTATGTTTTGGTTGCTTTGTTTTAGACTCTCACCAACTGTTTGGGAAAGACTTAGCTCATTAGCTGCTAAATATTCTACAATATTAACACAGTTGCTAATTTTGTCTGTCTGCTTTTTGGTGCTAGGCAGGTTGGGTTCACTGGATTTTTACAGTTTGTTTCCCAAAGAGAGTCACTTTATGTGGACATTATCAAAGCCACTTCAGAGATATAATGAATCTTTCAAACTGAAACTATAAGTCCTGCAATTTTGTTGAATTATCTGTCACTTTAAACAAATATTTACATCTTCAAATTACATTTTGTGTTACTGTCCAGTTATTTCTTTTTGTAAAAATAATGAAACGGTTGCCCTTGTAGATCAGGGGTGCCCAACCCCAGTCCTCAAGAACCACTTTCCCATAACCTTTAGGTAAATCCCTTCTCCCACATATCACCAGATCCTGGTTTAAGCCAACCAATACAGTACACATGCAGGAATAGTTGGGAAGCAAACCTAAATATCCAGAGTGCCAATTTATGGACAATTACTTTGGAAAAAATGAGCAAATGTAATCCCTCTTGTCATAAGGGTGAAGAGTTTACAGCAACATCATTGGCACAGATGCATTTACAGCTGCATTTGGATCTTTCAGAGAAAATATTTACTTCCAACCCTTCTGGAACATGTCTGAAAAAATGTAGGGGTGTACCGTCAGTGTGAACACATCTAGGGTGTTTTCCTGTGACTCACTTATTCTGAACTTATTCTGCCGAGCCTTTCCAATGAGTGAAACTGCAACTCTAACTAAACCACTACATCTTTCTTTTGTCTTAATCTTCCTTTTCCCCCGTTACTGCTATGGACTAACAGAACACAAACACACAAAAAGTAAAACCACACTAATACCAGCATATTTTCTGTGGTGACAGAGGACACTTCAAGCAGTGGTCCAACTGTTCAAGTCTCACTGCTCCAATTCGGCTTATGCCAGGCTCTGCACCACTGCAGTATTGACCTGCCCGACTGTCTTTAAATGAACAAAACAGACAGAGCTCCAAATACTTACATTGCACAAAAACTTTTTGACTTTCAAGTCTTTGCCCCAAGGGCTGTACTTTTCAGGGATTCACTCTGCAGGGTCTGACTTTGCTTTTGTCTGAATGTATTTGTGCATTTTAAAGAAGTGAAAAAAACTTTCCTACCGATATAGTGGGCTTACATCGATGGTCAGCAGCCAATTTAAGTCACACGGTATGCTTGTTCTTGGTGCAATATAGCACTAAACTGTGTGGGCCATCTTGTGCATTGTCCGTTCATATATTATAGACTGGTAAAATGAGCAGATGTGAAAACTGATCTAAGCAGAGAATATTTTTGTATTCTTTTCAGGGGCATCTAGTTGCTGTTTTGATCATGGACAGCTGCAAAACTCTCAAGAGCATGCCTTAAATTATTTTTTATAGAAATAATCTGATGCTGTTTGTGTTACTTCTTTTGAAAAAGAAGCACTCAATTTTCATTTGTAACACAATCCTCACCTATGGTCATTAGAGATCAGTTGTGATTGAAAAAACAACATTATGAATACAAGGAGCAGAATTAGCTTCCCAACCAAAGGATGAGAAGCTCTGGGTTAACACTATCTGACTATCTGGGTGTCTGATAAGAATGTCTCCAGGGAGTTGGAAATTCCTTTGGAGGTCTTTCTGGACATGCCCTGCTGGATTGTAGGATGGCTAGACTTTCATGCTGGACCTGTTACCAGATCCATCCTCTCTCTGCTAAATACAAGAGAATAGAAATTGTCTGTCAGAAAAGGGAAAATAAAACATGAGGTTTCACCTTGACTAGTATCTCACCACCTGTTAAAGGAAGTACAATCTTCACTACCAGTAATTTTTCTGTTTTCTAGCTAATGAAAAAAAAACACCTCCCTCTATTTTCTTCTAAGTACTGGATCGTCATCTGTTTTCAGTAAGCACTCAGATATTCTGGCTCCCCATCATTTCACTCTGGGCAGAGGGCCTACAATCAGCTCTTGTGTGCCGGAGAACTGAGCGGCTGCCCGCAGTTTAATTTTCAGGTTTTGCTTCAGAGTGAGTCACTAAAATAAGCAAGGAAGGAATCAGGCTCTGAATATCCACCTGAATATTTGTGAAACTGCAGTAGTTGCAATAATTCAGTATAAGGTTGTCAGTTGATTTATTGTTAAAACAAACATTCTTGCTTAATACACTTTCAAATGAAATATAATTTTCTCTGACAGTAGGTATTTTCAAAATTCTCCCCCTTTGTGTCATTCTGATTCAGTAAAGCAAAGCAAAAATTCCTTTATTGATTCATCCGCTACCTGCCTTCATTTCTCATGGAACAAGAAAGATTGAAATAGTAGACATGGCAGAGTCCCTGTGGATTAAAAGCAGCACTGAGCTCTGCAATCATTACAAATCTTTTTATACACCCAAGGAAATTAGTCCTATATGAATGGAACTCTTTCACTCCGTTATCAACAGCACTTCATTTTTTCTTGTTTATTCTAAATCTCAATTCATCTTCAACCCTTGTGTACTTTTAATTGTGTTTTTATCACTGCTTGAGGTATTAATCATTTTAATGGAACCAAATTTTTAAATCTTGGTAAAACATGCAACAGTTTTGCCTTAATGAGCATATATTGATGGTATCCTGTCAATTAGTTCTACAAATTAAATATTTAATCTGAGTGAGAGCAAGTTAAAATTTATTGTTCTAGTTAATGCTGGGTTGGTTTCTGTTGTGACTTCTGAAAAACTACACTGTGTACATTGTAAATAAGGTTATTTTACCTCAACATTATTTCTGTATACAATTTTCAACTCCAAACTGTAGAAACTTAATTTTGTTAAATTCATATCCATCTATGTCTCCAGAAATAGACACCTACAGTGACAAATATCTGCTCATATATTCACAGCTGTTGGGTAGATTCATCAGCTCATATCAGTTAAACAAAGTGATCCCAAAAAATCAGAGCTGATTGCAAACTGATTGTGACTACTCTACATACTCGTGGTTTTGTTGTGAATACTCAACAAGGCAGAAACATTTGCTGAATTAGTAAGTAAAAAAGCCAGACTCAAAATGCTGATTGGAAGAACCAGCAGCACTCTAATCCAGTCTACAGACTTGTATGCTACTCATGTTATTGTCACTCCTTTTTTTCCCTGTGCTGTTGAAATACCACATATTGGCACCGTCAGAACTTCCCCTGGCTCTTTAAGTCAGTTCCTGGTTCAGACCATAACTGCAGTACTAACCTGAGAAAATGTACTTGATCCATGTGATTTTATTGCAGAATCAACCCATTTATTCTAACTATAATCTAACATGTCTGTCAGTTCCTGTCACCCTGGGATCTACAGACACCCTACACCCCTGCTGGTAACAACTGTGAAACAATTACAAACAAATATTATTCCTTTCCAAATGATCCAACCTTGACTCAGACTCTCTTCCTGTTGTGTTTTTTGTTTCTCCCAGTTATGTAAATATAACTAATCTTACAATAAACATTTTCTTAACCTTGTTTATTGGCTTTACACGTGTTTGGGTCAGAAAGGAACAATTCAGCCAGACACATGTACAGTAATCCTTGGAGTGCCTTCACACCAGGATAACCCAGGGAGCTTGGTTCGGTTAGATGGAGATTACAGGAAAATTTCGCACTTTCATTTGATTTGGGTCCCATTTGCTCTGCACCTTTGAAAGCAGACAAAACCACCTGGACAACATCCCAGAGCCGTCTCTACAAGCTGCCCAGTATGAGCAGTAGGCGAAGAAATGAGATATCCAGCATGATGCTCTGTATACATGATGACTGCAGCAAGACAGAAAAAAGCAGATGTTAAGACATGCTGCTCTGATTACACAGTAAGAGTGAATTAAAAGATCACATCTTTATCCTCAATATCCACAAGGTCTGTTGTGAAGTCCACTGGATATGAGCACCAGGCCCCCCATCACCCTGCAAGGACAATTTGGGGATGGATGGATCTATCTGTGAGCTTTCAAATCTACTCAAACAAAGCTGAATATCTGAAGAAACAACCCCTGGTCTGCTTAATGTGGCCCAAACAGCTCTAGTAAGATATCTGTCTTAGTAATCTCACATTGAACTCAATATCCACAAGGTCTGCTGTATTTCAGGCTTGTGAGTAACTTGAAGTGCCAAAAAAGGTATTAAATGCTTCGAGGCACAATACAGAAAACAATCATTCAGTCATGACAGTTCAGTAGGATTCACCGCCTGAAGCATCACAAATAGAACAGAATGTTTTATAAAGACAAAATTTTCAACATTGCAAGGATATGAACAATGTAAAAATCTCAAAGATGACCAGAACAATAATAACGCGCTTCTTTTTTCATCATACTTAAAAAAAAACAAAAGCATTTGAATCATTCTCAAACATGAGTTCTGTAGCCTCCTAAACAAAGTCTTTGAACAACGTTTGTGAGGTTGTGGGTGTTGTTTTAGCAGCAGGTCAATAAACTGTGGAAGGCTTTTGACAGTTGCAGTAAAAACCAAGAATATTATTTTCATCCAGAAATGTAATGATTCCTAAATCCTTGCCTAAAGTTTGTTTTTAGC
This sequence comes from Xiphophorus couchianus, assembly GCF_001444195.1. Taxonomy (NCBI): domain Eukaryota; kingdom Metazoa; phylum Chordata; class Actinopteri; order Cyprinodontiformes; family Poeciliidae; genus Xiphophorus; species Xiphophorus couchianus. The sequence continues at coordinate 10,310,115 of NC_040230.1, forward strand.
AGATATCATGTATTCAAAAATCAATAAATCAGTTGTGTTTGAAAGTTGTGCACTCTTCATTGTAGAAATATACAATGAAGAGTTGTGTAATGTACATCATAGTGAGCTCAACCGGGCTGAAAATGTGGGCTCTAAACCAGTGATGCCTCTAATTGAAGATGCATGCATATGGCAGTAACTCAGGTCTCAACATAACCTACATTTCAAACCTATACAAATATTTAAGTTCTGTTTTTAAATGATAATTATTTAAATAAAATATGTTGTCAATGTGCTAAAATAATGAAAATTATCTTGGCACATTTTTTTATGTGGGTCAAATCTTTTGAGTAAACAATTAAGCAAGTATCCACAATTATATGATTAAAAACTAACTCCATGTGTGTGTTTTCTTGCTAGCCAGTCTTGAGTGCTTGGAACATGATTAATAGAGTAGATTAATACTTTCTATCCATATAATTATTTCATTTATAAACTACCCAGGACTTTATTCAGTTTGAGAGCCTAAGAGTAAATGGACATTATGAAACAACTGCTGAGACAAGGACTTTAGCATGAAAATATTCTCACTTTCTGACATGCTGAGATCCATAGATTTGTATTGATAAGAGAAGTGGACTAGTCATTAGTTCCCACTGCTTCTGCAAGCTGGATAAGTAAGATTTCAGTATTATTATCGTTTCAGCCCACAAATTTGTGAAGCTATTAGAGACTGTATTGGCAGGTAACTTTTATGGATAGCTAAACCTTGCTTGTACCAGATTGAACCACCTTTTGCTTTCAGAGCTGCCTTGATTGTTCAAATCCTTAATACAAATGAACAAAGTGTTGGAAACATTCCTCTGAGATTTTAATTATTGATTGTGTCATTCAGATTTTTCAACTGCATATCCATGATGTAAATCTCCCATTCCATATTCCAGTGGTTCTACGATCAATATTCAGGTAGGTTTGGATGGTTAACGATACTCAGATGGTAATAAGGAACCTACAGTGTGCAAAGAAAAATACTGCATCTCCCACACAGCTACACTACCATCAGCCAGAACCATCGATACAAAGCCAGATGGATCCATCCTTTAGTATTGTTTACACCAAATTCTGACCTTGACATTGGAACCTCAGCTAAAGATGAAATTAATTTTTATTTGAACACAAAAAAATATATATTTTTCAATTATTTTCTGGACTTTTTTTTCCAATCTTGGACACATTCTAGACTTGGTTTTCTGTTCTTAGAAGACAGGCGGCACAAATTTGTCTCCTGCTGCTGTAGTCCATCTGTTTTAAGGGTCAACATGCTGAGCATTTAGAGATGATAATCCACATTCCTCTAAAGCTATTTATGTCTTTATATAATCTCAAACAAGCCTACCCATTCCCCTCTGAGCTTTGACTTTAATAAGGTATTGTTGTCCACACAGCTGCCATTCACTGGTTATTTTCTCTCTGACCATTCTCCGTAAACCTAAGAGATTTGTGAAAATCCCAGTGGATCAGCAGTTGCTGAAATACTCAGTCCAACCTGTCTAGCACCAAAAATCATTCAATGTACAAAGTACACATAGATCCTCAATTCTTCCTCTCCATGTCTAAATGCCAAAATGCATCCGAGTTATCATGTGGTAGGCTAATAAAATGAACGGTGAGACTGAAAACTAGTTTACATAAAAGAAAAACACGAGTATTTTTTATATTTTATTTTTAACCAATTACCTGACATTAATCCCCACCTGATCTTGTAGATGAATTGTTGAGCAGGCAACATGAATAAACTAGAGGTGGTCATAACCTCCACATTATATCCAAAGATGCTTGCACGGGATTGCTTCATGTCAGCCTAGTTTAACAGAAACAAAAAAAGTGTGTTTTTATTAAACCATATTAAACAGTGACATTACTTTGCACTTCACTTTGAAGTGCAAAGTGAAGTTCACAGAGCAGGCAAATATGATCCAAATCACATTTTTTGCTCCCATCTAACTTTCATGTCATGGTTTTAGATACATTGCTGACTAGGTGCACAACTAAATACTTTTAGAGATGTAAACAGACAATATAGGTGCCCCTGCCGAGGATTTGCAATTTACAGATGGATAAATGAGTTGGTCATAGATTTATAAAATACAAGACTTCTATTGCAGATTTTTATTTTATATTATGCATTATCATAGGTTATCATCTCATCAAAAACAAAAAATAGTGTGTAATTGTAGAGGAATATAATTATATTAATAGTTAATTATGTTGTTTGGTTGGTTCGCACTAAGATATGTTTTAACCTAAAAGAAGTGTATTGTGTCAAATGGACTGGGTTAATCTGACCTAGAAGTCAGGAAGGAATTCAGATTTGGAGAGATGTTTAATAACAATCACTAAAGAGAGGAAATACTTCTTATGGAGTTGTTTTGCAGATGTGCATTCACATCTCTTCCCGTTCGACTATGAGCAGAGGGAGTTCTGAGTCTTGTGTAATTCTTTATTTAAATATCCAATGAGTTTAGGCACCTTTCAATCTCCAACATAATAATTTAAGGAAATGTAACTGTAGCAGCACCTGGTGCTCAAATTTTCTATTGTGGAAATATGAAATTATGGTAAAGGAGCAGAGGGGGGCCTAATCACACATCACATGAACAGACGGGTGTTAAATACAAAGAATGCCGATTTACGTCATTGCTTTTGCACCTTCTCTAGCAAAAGCGGCGCACCTATGTGTCATATATGGTACATATACCCACTTTTTGCACCACTAATTCTGACCCACATGCACAAACATTCCCAGGAGGCTGAACAGAGTTTTGAAGATTTATTTAGAAAATGAACAGTGAAAGGGTGCTGAAGCGGGAAGCTGGAGACTTGGACAACAGGTACACTGAGGAGATGAAGAAGAGAGCAACAAAATGTAAAAGCTGAGGAGCAATGATGGTGAGAGACTGAGGACTGATGACGATGATAGTAGACTGATGGAAAAAAGGGAGAGATGAGTGGAATGGGGGTTGTTGGCTGAGCGATGACTGTCAGATGGAGCGATGAGTCTTAGAGCTGTGAGAACCGAGAGGCCCGAGGACACTGGAGACTTGGAACGAGGAGCACAGAGGTAAGCTAGAGATTTGAACAGAATAACAGAGTGAAATTCTGGAGGGCAAACAGGTGGTTCGCAAGAGTATGAAGATGACTAAGAGGAGTGTACTGTAGAGGAGGCCAGATGTAAGAAGAATCCAACAGGTATTGTTGGAGTGAGGAAATCTAGGTGATTGCATATAAAAAATTGAGTCACAAGGAAGAAGAAATGTCTAAAGGAAAAAAAAGCACTAGGAGAGAAGTCAGAGCTGGTTGCAGGCACTGAGAAGATAAGGAGACACAGATGGCTTGGGTTGCTGCACAGGTTCACACTCTGGCAGAGCGTCTGGCATCCAGCTCCTCTTATCCTCCTGCTGATGATCTTAATGAGGACCTGCAGCAACCGTCCTCCAGCGGAGAACCAACAGTTCCAGGTCTCTGCTATGCCTTCTGGTGGAAGCTGCAGCTCCAAAAGAACAGAGCACCACACGACAACCCTATCCCAGCTTTTTTTTCTGGCAGTCTGAACAGCCCAATTCCAGTCTTTCCACCATCAAAAAAATCTGATTTGTTATTCCCAATGAATATGCAGCCATTATAATCAATGAAAACATTTATAATGTCTGCGTATCCATCAAAATTAGAGCTGATCCCATTTTTGCCAGACACAGAGTCGAGTCAATTTTCATCAGGGAAGTGCACAGGTACAACAATGGATGGGAAAAGGTTAATTTTGGAAGTTGAGATCTAGTTTTTTGTTTGACACCACTCATTCTTTTTGTCACCAGCTTTAGAACAAACTGAGGAAAAATACATTGTTCACACCTGGTGAGTGAAATTGTTAAATATAGTAAAACTACATTTTTATCTTGATTTGAAAAGCGAGATGGTCTTTCTGATTGTCGAGAACAGTGATTGGGTTTACAGTGAAGTGAAGACGCATGAAGTGTAAATCAGGGTGATCGAAAATGACTCCACTTCTCTAACAGAAGTACGCAGCAAAAACAGACACAAAAGAAAAGTAAATCTGGGGTTGATTTTTAAGTTAATACAACTATGGTGCTCTTGCCATACTGAGGAAGACAGAGTGGATTGGGTATTAGTAACATCAGCTGGTAATGATTGATCAGTTTGCAGGAGCAGAATGAAATCTACACTTTAACAAAAAGGTTCCACAAGAAAATGAAAAGACTAAAGTTTTCACTTTACACTCTTCTTTCTGGTGCAGAGCCAAAGTGCTTCCCCTTCCTGGGTGATCCTGGTAGCTACTATAGGGAAGTTAATGGGCCTTGTCAGTCTCTTCTGCTTTCCTTTAGCCGCTTCTATAAACCCATCCTGCAACCATCCCTGCTTCTAAGGCCCACTCTTTTCCCTGATCGGGTTGCACGTATCCCCAGGACACACACAGCTGGGCCTCTTGGCTCCCTTCATTTCATGCCCTTCACTCCACAGGCCACAAATCTTTTTCATTCTTTTACCATCTTTCCCTGTGTACATTATCTCAACCTGCTTGTTGTACATTGTGCCATTTTGTGGTGCCCAAGATGTCAATGTTTGTCTATCTGAGCTTTGCTTTTTATCTCCTCCTTCAGCCCCTCTTTTAGCACTTTTCTCTTTTGCTGCATTTCTTTTTTTCTCATTCATCATTACTTTCCCCCCATTCTTCCCTGCATAATCCTTCTTCTTTCTTTCCAAAACCACTAATGTGCTTTATTGGTGTGTGCTGTGCTATTCGCTGCCAACACATTCCTCATGGTAGAGGTGTAGCGCCGCATTCAAATATAATGTAGAATCTGTCATGCAGAAACATTACAGGACATAAATATTTATTCTCCACTCTTCGCTGCTACTGCCTCCATCTTCAGCCATTCCTTCCCCTCTCCTTCTGTCTATCTCTCTCCCTTCTCTTCCTGTTTTTCTTCGTAATTTCTTTGACTGCTTTCGTTCCAACCTGCTCTGGGTGAGGTCCAAGCTTGCATGCCTGTGCTCACCCGCTGAGGAAAAAGCCCTTGTTTATCAAAGAAAAACACTTCTGAAAAATTGATCTGCCATATCAAAGACCTCACTTCTTTATGAAAAAAATAAATCCATTTCTGTGGTGCAAGCCAGACCAAACAACCATAAAGCCGATATGTCTTAGTCCCCAAGGGAATGGATGAAACAGTGCATTTTAGAGGTAAGAAATGATAAACCCCCCCCCAAAAAAACATCTTTTTGCATAGTAATATTTATCATATCTATGCCAATTATCTCTTCATTTTTACTGTGGTCTTTAAAGGAAGACACCCTCTGGCGTGGATCTTAAAAATATAAATTGTGTTCACTAACAATAAGACAAAATCAGGCTCCTTGATTACATTTTGCCCACAAGGTTCAGTGTTTCACAAAGAAAAACATTTCATCTCAATGGCTTAGTTAACATCTGCACTCAGTTAATTTTCTCATTAAGCCAAAACCCCCAACACAAAGCAACCTTAACAATTATAACACAAGCCCAGCAGCAAAAGGCTTTGTGGCAGAAAAAATTACAACCTTTTCCATGCCGTTTTCATATCGACTCTTTATGTTCTTGTTCTTTGATGCTACCTTTCTGCCAGCCAATTTCTTTCTTTCATTACCATATTTGCAAAAGCTGAAAATTTGAATTAAAATTTGTCTCAATGTTTATTTTGTTTATAGCTTATACCTTAAACTGCTCACTTTAAGGGGATCTTGCTTTAATTGATAGTGAGTCATTTTTGCAGTTGCATGTAATCCTTCATGATTCCCATTTTGCAAAGGAGAAAGAAAAGCAACATGTTACAAGACCATGACACCCACTGTGCTCTAAAATGTTACAGCTGGGAGGAATGAAGCTTTGAGTTTCACGTTGAGACCGCCGTGCGCAAACTGTGCTGACTCTCCCTTTACGGTTTCTGCAAGATACAGATACATATTTCTGACTTCTGATTGTTTCGCTGAGATTCTTGGTAAGTTCCAACATGTTTTCCTCCAGATTCTTTGTGTTAGAAGCAGATGTTTTGTCTGATCACTGAGGAAAGTGACTTTAGGTTTATCCTAGAGAAAGGTTTGTTCCCATAGCCTTCAGCGCTACCATACCATAAATTAAGGGCAGATACATTGCTCATACCTGGTGAGTGAAATTATTAAGTATGTCAAAATTTAATTCTAACCCCCTGGAGGGGTAAAAAAAAACAAAAAAAAACCCATTTAATTCTAGAGTTTTATCTTGGTTTGAAAATTGGGAAGATTTGTCTGTCAAGAGCAGGAATTGAAACGCTAGCCATCGTAGGTCTATTTGAGGTATTTGAAGATCTATGGCAGAGTGCAGAAGGTTCATTGTGATCATCTCTGAACACTTTTAGTAAATAAGTAGTAAATAACATTAAAAAAAGTATTTTCAATATTTATTTTTTTCAGTAGTGACATACACCGTGTTCCAAATTATTATGCAGGTGATATTTGCTCAGATTTTCTTAAATGGTCAATGCAAATGATAGTCAGTATAATTTTCAAGTCATGAACTATTGCAGTATAAATCAAATTTTACTCAACAAAGCTCCACGTGAGAATAGTATTATTTCTCAAAAAATAAAAAACTCAAAATGCACTGTTCCAAATTATTATGCACAGCAGATTTTCTAAACATTTTATGGATTATAAAGAACTGCAAACGGTCATTCTTTGAATGTGCAACATAAAGTGGTCACATGTACTAATCAAAAACATCTTAACAGACCGAGTTACATGTTAACATAGGACCCCTTCTTTGATATCACCTGCACAATTCTTGCATCCATTGAACTTGTGAGTTTGTGGATAGTTTCTGCTTGAATTTCTTTGAAGGATGTCAGAATACCTTCCCAGACCTGCTGTTTTGATATGAACTGCATTGCACCCTCAAATCTTCTGCTTGAGGAAACTCCAAAGGTTCTCAATAGAGTTGAGATCAGAGGTGGATGGTGACATTGCAAAGCACATAAACTAACAAATAGCTGCTTGGATAACATTTTAACTACCATTAAGTTCCTTTAAGTCTCAAAACAGAATATAGCACTTTGTGCTGTGATGACACTCCCTGAAGAGATTTGAGTACAGAAAAATATACAGTTAAGTCCAAAATTATTTATTCCATGAGAAGATTTAAGTTTAAATGGTAAATGTCCAGCACTTGTATAGTGCTTTATCAAGTCTTTATCAAGACTGCAAAGTGCTTTAAACTACTAACAGTCATTGACCCATTCACACACTGATGGTGGTAAGCTACATTGTAGCCACAGCTGCCCTGGAACAAACTAACTGCCCTTCAATCAGCCCTCCAACCATCACAAGCAGCAAAAGTGGGTGAAGTGACAGAGACTAAAAGTAAGCTTAAAGTAATGTACGTTTTTGTACTTGAACTATTAGGATTTTTTTTATATAGGCACACACAAAGCCCTGACTTGATTTGATTGAGAATCTGTTGAGAAAGCTAAATATTGAGGTGATGGCAAGAAGGGTTTCCAACCTTTAACACCTGCAACTCATCAGTAAAGATAAATTGTCAAAACAGCAGTAAAAACCTGCAAAAATGCTGGTCAGCAATTATAAGAGGGCTTGTGTTAATGTAATATATATATATATATATATATATACACACATACATACATATATATATACACAGTATATATATAGATTATTGTCAGCATAAATCATTTTTGGCATGACACTTTTGATGTTTCTGTTTTTTCAAAATTGATATTGACAAAAAGCATTTTATAAGAATGTTTGGACCTTCAGGGCACATTGCTTTTCTTTTGACCGAAAACAGCCCTCTGACCTTTGGCTGTATGAAATGCTGTAATTCTGTCAACTTCACATTAAATCTACTGGCTGACAATGTAAGCAGTCATGACTGGGCGTGGAGTGACAGGGAAGCATTACCCAGAAGGAATAAAACCCAGCAAAGTAGAGAACTGGTTCGAACAACTGTCTAGATTTCTGAATCAGCACTAAGACGAGCCAGACAGTGCATCAATCATAGCAGCAGTTGTGTCAGCCTTTTCCTCCTTTCCGTGTAACTCTCTGCTGGATCAGTGCAAGTTGGACAGTACAAATAAATCAGCGAGGCGATAAAGGCTGAATAGCAATGGCATTTAGGGTCTTACAGGATTTTACATTTTGAGTGAACAAGCAAATGATGAAGCTTGTTACTTTGATGAGAGATGGAGTTGCGGTTTGACTGCCTGTGTGTGCTGGTAAATCTATGGTTTTCGCATGCGAGTGACTGGTTTTCTCTACTAAAAACAAGCTTAGCAGAGCTTTCATCTGGCAAGCACATCCAAATCTCATCTATGTCAACAGGATGTATGAGCACACACGTGTCAAGGTATTTATGAGGCTGTCCCATGCACGTTTTCAAGAGTACCAAGATTGAGAAGGTTTTTGCTTCGTTGCATCCCATGTTTACCCCTGCATTTCTCTTCTACCTGTCCTTGTTACATGACTGCAGCCTGTAGCTGGCACCACCTACAAGCCTGCCGTAATTAAAGTGTTTGATCTCCTTTCCTTCCCCACCGAGACACACATTTCCAGACTAGCAAACACCACACTATTGCCACCGTGATCAATGACTGAAGGAGAGGCGAGAGCCACAAACTGACAGTGCAAAGATTGAAGAAGGAGATGCAGGGGTAGAAAGCAGCACAGCAAGGTGTGGAGGAAGAGGAGAAGGTTAGTTAAGATGAAGAGTAAAGGGAAACAGGGGTGAAGTGAAAGTTGATGAGGTAAGTTGAGGAATGTAGAAGCTCGGCCTTGGACTGCACATCTCAGAAAAAATAACATTAAATTCTCATTACTGGTAAATGAAATGCAAGAGACTGCATTTCAAAGAGAGAGAAGTGTTTTACGCATCTCCCCAAACAAGAGAGCAATTCATTTGCTATATAAACTCGATTCCAAGACAAATCAAATGTTGTATAAGGAAAATCACATTTTAATTAAAGAGGCTCCTGAGCAGTATTGTGCAAAAAGCGAACAAATTATGTAAAACAGAAAGAACTGCATCATTTGTACTGCGATTTTTACTTGCATTAGTCAGTGGGGAAAAAAGCCCAGCGTGATGTACAAGCTCGAGCAACAGAACTAAAGGTTAGCTAGCTGAAATAAAAAAAAAATGTTCTGGAGAATCATGTTACCCTGGTGGAACATAAAATTGATTTTCTGAGCTACACTTACTCAGCCACATCTCCAACGAAATGATCTAGTGACGTCCACATGAGGTTCACATATGCACACTGGCACACATAATGCAGACAATGATAGCACAAAGCTGGAATGCACCTGAACATCTGGGTGTAAGCAGTAACAGCAACAGCCAAAAGCAAGCTTATCACTATGTAGAATAAAATATGACATGTCCAATACAGGAGGAAAATAAATATGCAACTGCACATATTGGAACAAAATGCTATTTTGCACTCTGATTTGGCATGGAAACTAATTTGATAAATTTAAATAGCTACACACAAGGTAGTGTTCAAACATATCAGCCAGACATTTCATTTGGGTTTCTCACTGCAAGTCACATTTGGTTTCTGCTCTCCCAAACAGAAACAGTGAGAGTAAAAAGAAACTCGGCATGGCCACAGAGTGGAAAGTCCAATCATAGCTTCAAAAGATGATACGGAGGCGACTGTTTTCAAGCCACAGGTGATGCAGGGGAAAAGAATAAAAATGACAGGAAAGGAAAAAATATCAGTGTTACCAATGTTGTTTGGCTGACAGAAAACTAAACTGAGCAAAACTGCCCCAAAAACGTCACATTATGCACTTTAAGACATTTTAACAGTTTCCCCCCTTAAATCCATTCGCTGTTCAAAACTTGAAGCAAGTTCTGTTTTCACTTAATAGATTGTAAACTGAACACTGAAATTAGTTAAGTAGCATGCATCAAATCGAATCCAAACCAGAAGATTAGGTTATATGTCCAATATAGGAATAGTTTTAACTATGTTCCTTGTTTCAGTACATCTGGAATGATGATGTTTTCTTTTGATTTGTTTATTTGTATTCCATTTCCTATATTGGACTGATGTGGATCATTTTATTTATTAAGATTATTTATTAAAATTGCACTGACAAACTGAGTCAGTGCAACAAAACTATAGCATACTTTACATTGTTTTTGTTAATGGACCTTTTCTCTCCTACACATAACGGAAATGAAACCTACATGATACAAACTAATAGTATTTGTTTTAAGCATCTGGTGTTTTATTTATTTGTTCAACTAAGTGAGTGGAGGTGCACAAATTGCAAAAATAATCGGATGTTATTGGCCATGCCTAAAAATAAAATCTCAAAATTAGTTCAAATAAGTTCACCTACACACAAATTGGCCAAAAGCAGCATTATGAAACCCTATCCTTTAAAGTATTTAGTTAACAGTTTATTTCAGAGATTAAAACTGATTTAAATAATCTTAATTGTTTCAAGATGTAAAAAAAAAAAAGCTACAAACTTACTGTTGAAGTGTGCAACCCTTAGACTGTTAAATCATTTTTTGATGTAAATCAGCATTTACCAATATTTTCATTGAGCTTATCCAAAATGTTATAATGTTATAGGAAGCAGAAATATCTGGTTGCAATGGTACTGGATACACTATTGGCTGGCATTTACCATGCAGCCAATAGAAACACCTTTTACTTTCCTTTGCCTGTAAAAACAGACAGTTACAAACGTCTTTAAAGGAAGTCTCAAGTGTTTATGGATTTTAATTATTCATGGGTGACTTTGGTTCCTAAACCCTGTTAATACCAGGGGTTCACTATACAGAGAGGCTGATTAACCATAAATAAAGTTAATCTGCATTTATACAGCTTCCTCATGTTTGCTTGTTTACATCCTTTAGCTAAAAACATATTTTACAGAGGCTCCAAATGCTTAAAATTATCTTAATGTGAAAAAGCATGAATAAGAAGAAGGGTGGCAAAAAATAAATATTCATCAGCAATTGGAGAAAAATATTTAACACGGACATTACACAAACATCGAGTTTCTCCAAAACTGATGTAAAGACAAAATGTAAGCTGGTCAGGGAGGCTGCAAAGAGCCTGACGGTAAAGTTGAAGGAGCTGCTGCAATATCTGGTAAGCAGTGGTTGTGTTCTACATATGAAAACCATTCTTCAGTATTCAACATCTGAACAAAGTGGTAAGGAAACCAGAAAAATAATTTTCAATAAAAAGCATGAGCTGGCTAGAATCCCCCCCCCCACCTCCCAAAGTACCCTGTGGAAAAGTATCACGGTCTGATGAAACCAAAATTATGCTTGGCACAAAATAGTACAGTAAATACAGTACGTGAAGAGGACCATGTCCTCAATGTGACTAAACAGGATTTTTATCAATGGGCCCCATATAAATATTGGAGGATACAGATCTGCAGCAACCTAAAGCTTCCTACATAATTAAAGTGGAAGTTGCTAGCCTAAGAAAAGAGCAACATGAAATAAAAACAACCTTTTTTCCTATTAAGTTCGATTTTTCAGCTATTCTGGTTTTTTAATGATGCAAGAACAAGCTGTGGTCTGTTCATGTTCTGCAGTTAAAAATAATCTTTCAGTTTGAAGTTCAAAATAAACATTTCTACTTCATGAACTTCAGTTCATGCATATCACTGCCCACATGTGCTGTAAATCTCAAATGACTTGCACTCCAACAACTTTACCTAAGGCATAGATTTTTGTTGTTGTTGTTGAAGAAAGCTTCTGTTAACTTGCCACTAACAGACAAGTGGTGATGCTATAAGTTTGCAGAAGAGTAATATATACTCAGAGGGGATGAAAATATCAGCTTTAACAAAATTTGTTAGTTGCTAAAACACTGGGTTTTATACAGCTGTTGTGATGTACAAAATGTCTTCAATAAACATCTTCCTTTGCCGAGTATGCTTTTACTTGACTAGATGTTTGCTGAGGTACTAATACACATTATCTTGCTACCTTTTTGTTTCAACATTATTCATTGTATTATGCTTCCTAATGTCCTTTTTCGGCAGTTACAGTTAATTATGTATGGATTTAAAAAAAAAAAAACATGTCATAAACCTAATGCTTTCATTTGAACATTCTAAGTAGTACCAATTCGTTTTATTGCAGTGTGTTTGAGTTATAATCGGTTCCCTCCTATATGGCTATTGGCTGAGCCTCAGCTGAGTATCCCCTAAAAAATAAATGTAATCTGGATTGGATCCAGAATCTAGATTTACACAATCACTGATCTGCCAGTAAAAGAAGCCAGCAGCTGCATCAAGCATCAACCAACGTAGCTTTAGATACATTTTGGAATTCTTCTGACTAAATGTTAATCTCTCCTAAAATTGTATTCACTTCTCTACAATTCTACAATGACATTATATATTTCTGCTGGAAATAGAGAAACTATTAATGATAACTCTGCAAAACCTTACTTCAAAAAAATTCTAAACTGTAAAATTTGTAAGTGGTGTTGTACAAGTGAGACATTATTAGAGATGTCAGAAAATGTATTTTTAAGCAGAACTGGAGCTTGAGAATCAGCATTAAGGCAAAGACCCGACCTTAAGTAATAAAGTGCAGTGGACAGATTAATCAAATATGATCAAGAAGAATCTCAAACCAACGGTGAAGCAACGAGGTGCAAATGAATTATGCATGATATCAAGGAGTGCATGGGCGATAGAGTCAGAGTCAAAGCCCAGATTTGAATCCTATTGGAATGCTTTGAATAGATTTGAATCAGGCAGTGCACATAAAAAATACCTAAAAACATTTGCAAGGGAAGAATTTTATGCACCATGTTTATGTCAGACTGTTGGATAATCATAACTTCTCAGACTGCATTTGGGACCAAAATAGGAAAATATGTATAAGAAAGTATCAACATTTGATGAAAGACACCATGCTGTGTTCTTACTTTTGGATGCACATCCCCCAACAAGATTTAATAGGAAAACTATAATCAGATAAAAAATAGTTTCATCTCTTTGAAAGTATATATGCTGGGGCTTTTTGGGTGTTCTAAACAAGCTCCTTCTGATTCAGCGGTGACTTTGCTTGGAATCCGTGAGAAAGAAAATCTTTTTGTTTCTTTTGTTGAAAAAAAAACATAATAATAATTTATACGCCTCTACAAGGAACACCTATTGATGCTTAATGTAATTTTTTTATGTGTAATTTTTATTTTAATGTCAGCAATAAATTCAAAACGAGACAAAAATGACAGCTTTTATATTAATGTATTCCAACTTTCAAAGATTAAAAAAAATCTTCTAATTAACAGCTGAGCTACATTGTGAGGCTCCACCTCATAAAATCTGAGTAACTTTTTCTGAAGTTTGTGGTTGTGAAAATATCTAAAAAAGTGCAGTGGGGTGTGTACCATGTGTGTTAGAGATACAGAAACAAAATTAACTGAAGGCATTTTTCCACTAAAATAACTAGTTCCGGAACTGGTTCCATCCGCACGCATTCGAATGTTTGTGCTTTGTTGAGAAAGCCCAAACATTCTGGTACTGGTAGTAATCCCATTACTACCAGTTAGGGAAACGAGGGACTCATCATGTACACTGGCTGTGACACAAGACAGTAGGCTTTATGACCCTGAAGAGGATTAGGCAGCATGCAAGACAATAGGCTTTAGAAAAAAATAAAATAAAAATCATACCTTTATTTGATTTTTGCTTCTTTGCTAAAAAATATTAACATTATTTTCCACACTTATCCCAAATTCATCTACCCTGCTGAGAGCCAGCTGTCTTTGACAGCTTACTGCTTTTGCAAATAAACATTCAGGTGTTAAGGCAGTCTCTTCAGTTTCTTCTAAAATGTTGACATAATTACACCTTGTTCTTATTTAGCATTTTCACAGTTTGACAAACAGTTTTGGAAATTGTTTGAGAATTGCTGTGTTCTCCGCTATTCTCTGCAGCAGTCACGTGCATGCTGAACTTCCTCCATCACAGCATCATCCTCCCTATCTTTGAAGAATGTTTGCCTCTGCATGAGTAGTCTTTGAGGAGCAAGCTCAAGTCAAGTCTTATTAGTAAAATTAACAGTGCAATGCTGTAGGTTATAAATTTAAACCATGTGAATTGAATTGCCTTCAAGGACAAAAAAAACGACATAAAATTAAATGGGTTTTTTTTCCCCCCCATCAGGCCTAATTTAACAGACACATTCACAAATTACTTCTTACATTTTAAAATACAAGAAGAATCAAAATATATTTTTTAATGATGTGCCTAAACGGTTAACAGACTTTCATAAGAGACCATTTCTTTTGTCCAACCAAATAACATTCATGTTCTGAAGTGAAGCTAAAATGAGCAGGCTCAATGAGCGTTGTCAGTCCGTTACTGTGTCTGTGTCACTTCAGTCTCTCTCTACCGCCACATTGAATGTAGTAAACGCTTAGATTCTGAGACCAACTTTGGATATGCAAAAGCATATTGTTATGTCCTGGTGCTCATCGAGTCTCGTCATTTGTGACATGAGCTGTGTCAGGAACCTAAATTTTGAAATACCACCAACAGCAGGACTATTCAGCTTCCCAATCTTTGAAAAAAGTCTGTGCCAGATCGGGACAATAAAGAAAGGTGGAAAATTAATTTTAAAAATGGTAATGTATTTCCTCAAAAGTAAAAAAAAAAAATAGGCCTACAACAAAATAGAGTCTGTACATAGACAAAATTACAGGATGCACCAGCTACAAAACATATATTGCACATTACCCCTTCAGCAGTAAATGGTATCTTCAAACTCAACCAATAACTAAAAAAATTTAATGCAACTACAGGAATAAAGCACTGCAAGAGAAATAGTAACAAGCAAAGACAAATATGCAAAGTAATCAAATCAACAAAATAGCAAAACATGAAAGTAAATGACAAACAATTTGCATGCAAAGATAAACGGCAAGCAGCAAATGAAGAAGCAGCAAAATTACTAAAGGACTCACCATGAGCGGATTGAGCACACCGTGCGCCACGTACCTGCAGGTCAGGCGCGGGCACCCGCAGGCCGCAGGAGGAGGAAGAGAGCCGCGGAAGATTAACGGCCAAGGCCCGCAACAACCCAGGATCTAAAGCCAAAATTTAGTGTCAGTCATCCCAAAACAAGTTGGACAATGAAGTCACTTAGCCCGTAAAAACCCCGAGCCCACGCTCACACCCTGCGGAAAAGGCGCGAGATCACACAACCCAACCGCGACTCTGAACCCAAAACAGGCACGATTACAAAGAACCAGTCTAAAAACCAGACAAATTCAGACCACAAAACTTACCTGGATGCGGCGGCGAAATCCACAACGTTTTGAAAAGACACAGACCCAAACGAGATACTGTGGGAGCTCACAGCACGTGATCACCACAAAGCCCAGTAGAAATGGTATGTGTATGCTCGCGCACGGTGCTCACCTGGTTTTAAAGACTACGTTGGTGCCACCCACCACTCATCTTAAAGGTGAACCTGCACCAACATGCCACTCGTTTAAAATAAAATTAAATAAAATACATAAATAAATAAAAAACATTCTGGTGTGAAGGACAAAGAAAAACTTTGAGTTTCTGATTAAACTGGAGATGTGCTTTTATTTTGATAAGTAACAAGAGTCTTTGTAATGATGCAAGTATCTCAACAGGAAGAGAGCAAAATGTCACCAACAGATTAAGGATGTTTTGTTCTAAATTTAACCAAAATTATTTTATCGAACTTTGAGTTTATCATCCCTTCACAATGATCATCTGTTAGCTCTTACGTCTGTAACTTCTTTTCACTCGTGGAATAAGGTTTGATAACAAGACTTGGTGGTAAGGTTTGATAACAGACCACAAGCCTAAGTCAAGTTTTGAGCCTTCAGACTTGACTTTAGATGTATCCCTGCTCTAACACTGAAACAAGACTATGTCATCATGTAAGAAGCTCAAGTTGACAAGAATTTGATCCCAGTGGTTTAAATAAGTCTGAAGGGATTTTATAATTCAGGTCCATCTATCATTGAGCTATGCTTCTACTGCCTTTACAGTGCTGACCAATATTAGTCTGTATACAGAAGCTGAGAAATATCATTGGGTATTTTCTTTTTTATTGGTATTTTTGAATGCTAAAATCAAGATTGACATATTTTTTTAGTTCACCTATTTATGTTTTTATTTTACATAAACATTTAGGTGTCAACATGGGATTTGCAATTTTCAGTTTATTTAAAATTTTTATTTACGTCATGATTATTCTCATAGTATACAATAAACCTGTTTTGGAAATAACTTTTTTTGAAGTAAAAGCTCAATGCTGAATGTCTGCAACTACTTCCATCTCCATCCCAGCATCTCTCTCCTTCTCTGATGATTTAGTTCAGGGGTTTATTTGTGGGGAATACCTCTCTTTGAAAAATGTTTTTTGCCATCCCAGCTATCATGAACTCTTTAAAAAACAAGCTTTCTGCTACCGACTAAAAATCCTGCTGAAATAAAATCAATATACAGTATGTGTTCCTTTAGGTCGTGAATTGAGGTCAGTGGGTTTTTACACAAGAACTAGCCTTGTTTTTTGTTTTTTTTTCAATAAAGCAGAGGTAAACAAAAAAAGACCTACACTGACCTGCAGGTGGGCTGAACTGAATTTTGGCAGCCTCAAACTGATTTCGTTTGATGTATCTTGCCCTTTTCTTCCTTCTTTGCACACCAAAAACCCACACACTTGCTGAAAACCCACAGGACAAACAGAGGGCATACGCAGACCTGCTCAGACCCAAGTCATGTACCTGCCTTGTAGATTACCTGACATCTGTCTTCTCCCCCCTATACACACTCATTAACACGCGCGCACACACACACAACTCTGCGTCTGCCCCCCTGCCTCTGCCTTTTTCTCCCTTCGTAAGTCAGACAAGCAGCAATCCCAAGTCCACATTCCCATTCTTTGCAACTCTTCGGCTGGCTGACCTTCGAGCAGCGAGGACAGATCAGAGACAGACAGGGTGGGAAAAGAAGCTGCTATTCATCTTCTCTAGGCGTGCCAGGCCGGCCAAACAAGCTTGGGGAAACAATCCCTAGCTAGAGAGAGCTGCAAGCATCACCAGCCTGAGTGGCACGATCTGTCAAATTACCTGATCTTTCTGGGCTATGGGCTGGCTCCATATTGGGAGGCTGGCTGCAGGCCTGTGATTGAGAGCAGACACACACACACACACTCTCACACGAATCCACAGGTCTGCCATTGTCACATGGGATTGCAATTTTTTCCAAGACATTTATTTTTGGCAATGTGTTGTCTTTCTGTTTGTACGGCCTTAATATGTTTGACCTTGCTTTACCCGAGAGTCTCTAGAAAAAATCTCTCCTCCACCCTATTTCATGAAAAAAAAAAAATTCTTTCAGTTTAATTGTTTTGGGATCTGCCAATTTTTTTGCTTATCTCTTTTTTTACTTATGTAAAACCTGCTTAGAAAAAAAACTATCCCGCCTCTCTCACTCTCAACTCTATCTCCATCTTTGTGGAGATAATGCCAGTAAGCTCTGTAGCTTCAATTTTTCCCTTTACCACCCTCTTCTCTCCCATACTTTTACTCTTTTTAATCTTAGTATTATTTGCTTCTTTTTACAGAAAAAATTTGCACCTCACTTCAGATTCATCGCTTGCATTTTTTTCTTTTTTCATGGTAATCAGTTTCCAAATCAGTGCAGTGTTATTAAGTTGTGCGGATCACTCTGCCTTAATCTGCAAGGGGGTGGAATGGTTTTGGACTGCGCAGAGCGCAAGAGCGCACTATTTTGCAGTAGATTTATATTGCAAAGAAAACTCAAAAGGTGAGAAGATTTACATTTAAAAAGCAGAGCAACTAAAAAATAATAATAATAAAAAAAATCCAAACACTTAGGAGACAAAATAACAAAGGTATACTATTGTACTGAGTGATTTGTAGACTTCTTACAAATCATAATTTTTAAAGTTTTTCCTTTATTTGGGCTGGCGGCTCTTCACACTTATAAAAACTTTCTGTGCAACATTCAGAAATATGCATGAATGCTAGCAACTAACAACAAAGTTGAAAGTGGCAGAAGAGGACGAGACTACACTTAGAATGCAAAACTTGACTATCAATGAATAACACATTGATCATGCATTCATTATCAAACCTGCTTATCATTTCAGAATTGCGGGTGGCTGGCGTCTGTCTCCAGCAGTCATTGGGTGAGAGGCAGAGTAAACAGGATCCAGAGCCTTAGCATTGCAACTGTGCAGCCGTCCAGCCTGCCACAAATCCATTTTATATTTTCCTATTAAAGAGGAATGTTTTTATCATGAAAATGTTCTGCTCTATGATTACTGTGAAAGATGTCCAGGTTATATTATTTCCTACGCCACATAATCATTAGATGGAAGTACGTATTAGATTTTCAGGGAGTGACTCAACATGCTTTTCTATGTCAGGAAGATGCATTTTAAAATTGCATAACTCATTTGAAAGCCAGTTGGAACAATGTGTTATGTTTAATACTTTGAAGTATGAAATATAAGGTCATTAGGTTTACTGGCATTAAATATTATTGTCCTCTGAAATTCAAAATAACCCTCTTAAATTATTGTCAACTTACAGTTGTTCAATGCTAGCAGATGACTTTGAAATCAGAAATTGTCAAAGACATTTCTACAATTTCTGATGATATAGTTAAGAATTTTTGAGTGTCATTGTTGACAGATTTATGTGTCTCTATGTTTGATGTATTTAATGCATGTCGGAATCTAAGGTGGTGCTATTGTCAGTAAAGCTGTAGAAATGCTCTTTTGTGGTTTCACCAACAGAATAAAGATGAAGCCAAAAATTTCTGGTTTGTGTAGAATATCTGATGCCTGACAAGTCTAACTATATATCAACTTGGATAAAAAATAAATAAATAAAATTCTTATTGGCATTTTTCTTTTTTTCAAAAAGCTCCGCTTGGTGTCAAGTGATTTATTTTGTATATATTTCCAAGACTGTATAGACCTGTCTTTGTTTTGTTTTACCCTGATAGTCACTTGGAGAAATGGCTGAAGGTCATTATGGTTTACAGGTGTAGACGATGCTTCTTTATTTCCTCTGCAAGAGTAATGGAAAGCATAAAAAGAAGGGGAAAGAATGAGACTTTTTTACAAGTTTCCTCCAAGGACCTTATCTTACCACAAACTATTAACTGAGACAAAGAGAAAATGAAAAGCCTGTCTGAGTGATTTTTCTTCATAGAGGAACTCAGTAAATGCCTTGACAGCTGCCGCACAGATGGTATGTAATGGACTTTGTGTTGGATACCTTTAAAAGGTTAGTGACTTAAGATTTAGGTCTTCAAGAATATTAAACCAGAATGGTTTGACTTCATAGTTAATTCTATCCCAAGTTCTTTTCACACTGTTCAGGCAGAAACTATCCAAACCCCTGACCAACTTAGATCTATAGTAATCTTTTGCTAACATGTTTCTGCTCACTGGATGTAATAATAATATTTTGTGAACCAATCAGAGTCCTAACTTGAACCTGATAGAGAATATGGATAGAGTAAAATATCAGGGTTCCCTTCCATCCTCAAAGGTTTGGAAGTCATTACCAAAGGCAAATCGTCAAAATATCTGTGGAGGTATTCAACAAGGTAGACAGTAATTAAAAGACAAACGAATGTGATACAGATTAGGATTTTTCCACAAATCATTAAGAAAGACATAAATATTTCTCATTATACTTACATTCAATGAGATTTGATGATCCCCCCTTTAAATCTATCCAATCATTGGCTATACCAGCATACCCTTTCAGGGTCACTAGGAGCTTGGTATCTATCTCCAGGGGTCATTAGGCAAAAGGTGGGATACACCTGGACAGGTCACCAGTCCATCACCCTTTACATTAATTTATTATCATTTTATAAAGGTTTGTCTCGTTTCCTATCAGAGACAAGCTTCTTGGTTGAATGAAATTAAATCTATATCTGCATGTGGCTTGAATAATTCCAGCTTAACAATACATGTAACGCAAAATCATTTAGTTTGGAGTCCTTCTGGGACTGTAGGTTTGATTTCCTTTGATTTCAAAGATGATAATCTAGTCTAGTCACCAGTCCTTATGATTTTAAGATAGCACTATGAAAGGTTAGCTGGAATCAGGAAGGTCTTTGCATTACCTTGGAAAAGTGTCCAGTTGTGCATTAAGAACACAGTGTGTTCTCCATTACGTTTTGTGGACCCAGGAGAGTTCCCTGCCTGACTGACCTTAAGTAATTACATAAAAATAACATCAAAGTGGGTCTGTCTTACAGTGGCAGCGTAGGAAGCAAAGGAGTGTGATTTTGGCCAGCCTGGTGGCAGCAGGTGCTAAAGAATTTCAAATGGGAGTGGATCCACCGTCCAAAAGCAGAGTCGAACTTCGTCACGTCCACCTCAGTTGGCAGCACTTTAAGTTATTGTAATCCTGTTGACACACCATCTGCTATACTCATCTCATCCTGCTGCTCTGGCTACTATCAAAAGGATCTCGGCAGACACCAATGAAAAACTGACAATCTCTACACCAATAAATACTGGTCCAAGCTCAGACTCCTCCTCTGACTAACTGGTCCAAACCACCAAGTTGGTTATAAGTGAAATTTTGCTCAGGGAGATTTAGCAAAGGGGTTTTTCAGCCTGGAGTCTAAATATGTACAGGCTGTGTTTGTCCTATTGTGAAAGACATTTTGTGAGCTTAATACCATCTGACAGAACTCACTGAGGTATGTGTACAAAGCTCTGAGTCAAGTTAAAATTCCTCTCATGCACCCGCTTATGCTACTGGTAACCTGATGAAACTACAGATAATGTGCTTCATCTTCCACAGGAAGACTAAAACTGATGGTGGAGCCACAAAAAAAATCCCATATATGGAAAAATTTCTCATATTGTGAGGAAACACCCAAGTCAAGATATGCCTCATAACTGTAGCAATGTGATGGGATGGAATGAGTACTAGGGATGCATTAATGATGCCTTTAAACTTAATTTCCCAATTTGACACGAGGAAGCGGTATTCAAAACTAGAAATCACAGAGACTTGTGGGAGATGTGATCTGATATGATCCTATCAGCTGAATTGGTGAAGATCTGTGGATGTCTAAATGTTTGTTATGGCAGATAGAGCCATGGAAGACAAATGTGAAACAAATGGATAACCAAATAGAGCTCAGAAAAACAACTAGGTGTATCTCTCCTCCCCTTTATGCAGTAGCAATCACAGATAGGAGATTTTCTTTGAAGGAAAGTCATACTTAGGGACCTTTGGGATTCCCCTCAGTCTGTGCTCTAAAGACAGTAATTATTTGACTCCCAGAATCAAACAAAATTATTGGTTTTGGCTAGCGCATTTAGTTGCAGTGGATCATTCATACAAATCTTCACAGGGGCATGTTATCAAACTTAGATGATGAATGTTTAGAAAACAAGGAACCCGGTTTGCGGATTTATGCTGCAGAGCACTGCTACAGACCTGAATCAGCAGGATAAAAGGATGCTGGATGTGTCTGCAATAAATAAACTCTTCCTCTGTTTCCCCCTTATAAGACATGACTAACCTTTTGGAAGGGTTTTTCTTCACACTGATATCGCGTGACTATTTATTTTCATTTTTGTAAAGTGAGAACAAACATATTCCTGCAGATGACATGAGACCAAAACAAGAAATTTCCCTGATCATTGGAGCTGTAAAGAGTGCTGTGATCACACACGCAAATATTCAAATGATTATTAAAAGCAACAAAGCTTTTGTTATGATTCTCTACAAAGAAACAGAAACACATTTTCTGAAATACCTCCAAGGTCATAAGAAAAACAAACAACACTGGGTTGTTATCATTAACGTGACGCTTTCAAGAGGAGCCCAGAAAATCCCTCTGAGGCTTTTTCTTTGGGAATCAGTTCCAAATTACAGAAGGAGATGCAGGGAATTTGGGAGGTGTATGCATATGAGACCACACCAAAGGAAGTAAAAGAGGATTTTCTTAATCAGAGTCGATTTTCCACCAGCATCATCTTCAAATACATTATCTCTTTGCTTATTATATAGAGGTCTGAAGCCTCCACAGAGAGTCTTCCTCCAAAGATGAGGTACATTTTCAGCTGGTACTTTGACCAAAATATATAAACAGTGAGAAAATAAGCATTTAACATGATGATGTTTTCTTCAGTAAATATGCTTCTAATGGTGCTGCTAGCATTAATTTCACACCATAAGTCAATAGCAACCTAGATAATCCAAACATATAAACACATAAAAACAAAAGTCTTAAAATTGTGTTATCTGTAAAAAAGTGGAATGACTGGAAATAATTCTTAATTTTAAAGCCGTTATTTGTGTTTATTGTGATGATTTTCTGCCTAAAACAATTGGAACCATATTTACAACAAAAACATTTCACCAGACCTGTAAAAAATACATTCTTAATTCAGATTTTGAGAAAATTATATTTGATACTTGCTTAAAGGTCATTTAAAAATCTATTAGTAATCTAACTAACAAGCTCCCATGGTGATGAGCTCCACGTCTTTGTGGTTGAAAAGCATCCTTGCCATCACCCTAATCTTTATACTATTCACATAGAACTGTCATAACTCACACTCTTCTTTTTTTCCAAAGTATACTCTTTTCATTTTCTTTTTTATAATCCTTTTTGCAAGTACAATAAATTTCCTTTACCCGTTATGGAAAAAATACTCTCATTTTTAATTTTTTTTCCATAACTGTTCTATTTGCGTTTAACTCAAACTGAGTTGCAGTTTCCGTTGCAGAAAATAGAACTGGGACCATTTTTGTAATTGTTACAAGAAAGTAAGCGGAAGAGTAAGGGAATTGGAAATTCTTCCCAACAGCTGGAGCCAGGAAATGGAGGAGGAATGCCAGATCGATGGATGGTGCAACCCCAAGCTCATTTTTAACTCCAGGAGGAGGTTATTTGTGCAAGACCCGTTGCCTGCAAGAGACAGACAGGCTAAGAGGATGCAGTAGACACGCATGCACGCATTTCCCTACAGATATGATGGCGTCAGCAGGAAAAATACATCTCCTGGGACGCCAAACGGCTGCTAATATCTTTCCCTCCCCGTACTGTATCATCACATGTGACCTAACAAATCACCAGCCTCACAGTGCTCAAGTCGCCGTGGATCTGTCGAGCATATACGCAGAGGCGGCTAATCGGAACCATCCATTATGAGGCGGCAGGCTTGTTTCAAGCCACTGGCCACTCGCGGTGATGGATGTGAATGAAGGCCAAGGGAGAGACAAAGACTGAGAGAGACCTTTAGGGTGTAAGAAGAGATTAAGTTAGTCATATACAGCATTATAGTATTACATGAAAATGCACTGATGCATGATCGCAGTACAAGTATATTCCTTTTATTAGGGGTCTACACAAATCCTGGACTAATTTAACTTCTTAAGTCTGGACATGCTCGCAGAATTTTGTAACAAAATCCTTTTTTGTTGGTCTAAATGCCATACAGTACAATATAAAATTTACATAGAATAATTGCAAAGAGTCTCTCATTTAAGATGCAGCCCTCCCCATACCCTACACAAAGTTATCTTATTTTCTAATCTGACATTAACAGTAAGTGGCATCCACTTTGCAACCTCAGCCCAGATTGGGCGGTTTAAGATGAAAAGCCAGAATGACAAATCCATGCTGTATGATTTTGTAGAACTGTTATATTGACTTGAGGCACACAGGGGAGCCTGTACAGCTCCATAGTGGGGCGTGAGCCAGTAAAACAATGACAAGTCCTATCTATCCACCCCAAGGTGGCTCCTCCGAAGTCTGGAGTATTAAACTGAGCCCTGAGATAAAGAGGCTTCTCTCACAGTTCAGCCGTGGGGGAAAATGCACTTATGTATTCCAGCCGTGCTGCATATTGTTTGATTTAATCAACATGGACCAGGAGGTTCTGTGCAGCTCTCGAACACGTAGCCCTCCCAGGAGTAATATAAGGCTGAGCACCACTGACATACGATGTATGCAGATTTTAGGACAAAGCTGTGAGTTGTAATAGCTGTGAGGTAATATGTGTTTCCACCTGTTTTTGGAAATTAGCAAAACACTTAAAGACCACAATGCTAGTCCAAAGCAAACATGAACTGCATTATGTACACAGGGGTCTCTAGATTTCTTATAATTAAGCTGAAGGATTAATTTAGGTAAGTGATTCAGTTCAACTCATATTATATTACACACAGAGTGATGAATTTCAATGGTTTATTTCTGGTCTGTTTGATGATTGACAGTTTTTGAAAACTCAAAATTCATTGCCTTAGAAACTTCGGACCTGCAATAAATATGGATTAATAATTCAAAAATGATATGAAAAATGTAATTTCTTTCAGAAAGAAGGTCTAGTCCTTTTCCTGTTCAGTCTGAGTAAGACGCTTCTAATGCCTCTGCTTCAGGAATGGTTTAACACAAATCAATTTTGTCTAGACTTCCTTAGATAGAAAACAGTTTAACCAATTGATGTAACTGAGTTCAAATGGTCTCTATTATAAGATTTAATTAAAATATACATAACTGAATTTGATTATGTTATATGGTTTGGTTGATTTGGTTATATAATTATTTATATAATCTGTAAAATAATGTTTCTTTTCTTGCAAGTGATTTCAGATGACAATTTTTGGCAAACAAGACAATATAAATAAACTAAAGTATTATATTTGGCCAATATCAATGGTCTCATCTTCATAATCCCCTGCTTGTCAGTCTATTTCTACTACATGTTCTCTTTCCACTCAAATTTCCATTATTATCTGTGAACAGCCGGGTTCTTCAACAATTACATTTTGACCTCCATTGTGAATTGTGACTCACTGCTAAACAACTGTCAAGTCAGCTGTCTTTCTCATGATTGTTTAGACCACAAAATGACCAAAACATAAACTTTATGACTAAACATTAGACCCTTTTGGATTAGTCTAATAACCTATTTGAACTGAATTTGTTTGTTTTTTTAAGACAATCACTAAAATGAACAGAAATAATGTCATTTACTGAGAGGCATCTGTGCATGTGTTCACAATGAGTACAAGGTTGTGTAGGTGAAATATTACTTTTTCTGTTTTCCAAGACAAACTGTGTGAGGAGTTTGCTTCATGGCTAAGCTTCTTCTCAGATGCATTACTTTACGCACAAGTCATTTCATATCTCCGTGCAAGCTTTAAGACGGAGCATATAACAGTTTAACACGCTATACATTTGTTCCAGTCTGGCTGGTACTCAAGAGGCCTTGGAAAGTGGAAAAGATATTCCACATGTTTGAACCAAGGAGGGACTTAACATACCAATGGGACTGTCAGACTATTACAGGTCTCCAAAACACTGGACTTATTTTCAGAAATAAGTCTGTCAAGACCGATGCACATCCTAACCCCACCTCACCCATTCATTTTCAGCATCCACACATTGTGAGGATGAGGTGGAGCTTAAGCTATTCCAGGCTGGAAGGGTGTGCTCAGCGGCTGACAGCAGCGCGCGGAAAGATATGATGGGTAATGTAAATCATGGAGTATTTCTCTACGGAGAGAGGAGGGCGTTGGATAAAGCCGAGGGATTCTATCTGGACTCAAATCCCAAGAATGCAGGTTTGAATAAGAATGAAACAGATAAAGTCCGAAGAAGCCATTATAAAAACCATAATCTTCAGAGGAAAAAAAAGTGGAAAATTGCAATACTGCTGTCTAAATACAAGGGGCTGTTATCACTGTACATTGACTTTCAGTTTTGGTTGAACTCAGAGGGCTGCTCTGCTGCTTCCTCCTCTCACTCGAGCTCGCCAGGCAGAAGTGTAGGTGTGTGGGTGGAGTGTCAGGACAGTGTAGGTGACTTTAGGTCTTATCAGCAGCTCAGAACAGCACTGAGAGGGAAGGCGGTTTTCAGGGTGATGCTGGAATCCCCTGCTTAACTCTCTGCAGCTGTCAGGAGGTTAATTCTATGGAACATGAGTGGATAGATGCCGCTTGCCAAATTACATCCATCTCCCTTAACTTCTCCCCTGCAGCCCAAAAAAATATTCCTTTTCCACTGCAGCTCACTTGAAAAAAAAAAAAAATGCACAATCAGACTAAGCTCTTTATTAACCCGAGTGAGTGCATCAATATGTCTGAAGATTTCTTTGTTCTGTGGATTCAAAATGTGTCATGATCTTCATCTGTTACTGCAATTATATCCAAAATTGAAGAAAGAAAGAAAAAAAGAGCATCGGTATTCAGCTGCTCCCCTTCAGAAGGGGATTGGTGGGTGGGCGAGTGGTAGGGTAGAGGAGCTCCTATCACTCCCCTCTGCTAATTAAAACTAACGACTCCAGGTGCTGAACGGTGCCGGGCGAGGGAACTGCCGGGTGGCTTGTTTGTGTTGGTGGTTCGCCTTCATTACCGCCCCCATCCATTCTCCTTAGGAGCCCGCTGCAGTATCGACTCAAATCCCACCACACAATATGCAGTGTAAGGGGGTGTGAGAGGAGGCGATCTAAATGCAAATGCTTGGGTGTGATGCACCATAAAAGTGTGCATAGAAGTGATATGTGCTGCAGGTAGAAGATCTTTTCTTTAAGCAAAAGAGGTAATGTCTTGATTATGGGCTTCAGGTCAATAACCAGATTGGGCTTTTAAATACTCTCCGAGTGCTTTGCAATGAGAGAGGTTGTTTCTCGGCAGGGAAGAAGTCAATTAACATATTTTCTCCTCAACCTTTGAGTTATACGGTGATCAATACGAGAGAGGAAGAGGGTAAGAGTGCTGTGTCTATCCCCATCCCTGTCTTTTTAAATCACAGCAGGCCTCAAGAGTCTAGAGACCATCCTGACATTTCACTGACACACACAAATTCACACTGTGCAGCATGCAACCCACAGCCTGTGTGGTGCATTTCCATAATTATAATAAATTGCTCCTTAATACTGCTGGCACCATCACAAATGTAAAATATGTCTGACTTTAATTCTGGATAATCAGTTTCATTAAATGGTGGGTTGTAGATTACATTATTTTTAGCTTGAGCAGAGCCTTAAGTTGTACAGGGCTGTGAAGAAGCATTTGGCCCACAAAATATTTATTTTTTATTTGTCGCACTTAAATATTTAAAAATAAATAAATGTTAATATTTGGTAAACATAACCAGACTGCAAGTAGTTTTCAAATGATAACTTTTGTTTTGTATCAAGTGGAAAAAAAATACGGAAGTTGCAGTGTGATACCTTGAGGCTTTTAATTTTGCTTCCTTAAGATCTAGATGGAAAGAGAATGGACCAAATGAAGTTCCTTACAAAGAAATGTAAAACACTCATTGTGAATTACTGCAAAGAGCGAGCTTGGGCTGGATTTTCTTTCCTTTCTACAACTGAAAAATTAACTGAAAGCTGCTATTTATGTTTAAGTGTGACAAACAGCAAAAATAGAAGAAATCTGTAGGGAGTGAAGTATATTTTCATATCATCGAGTCGTATCAGGCTAAGTTCTATTATGAGACAAAAATGTTAAAAGGACAAACTTCACCATGATCCTACTGAAGAAGCATCCTGTATCACTGAGAAACAGATTGTTTCCTGCATATTGTTTTCATCAAAGGATTGCCATGATGTGAGAGACAATGAATGCCACAGCACTGAGTTGAACAGAGAGCTCTTTATAAAAAGAAACTCAGAAATTATCAACCAATGGAAAGTTTTTTAGGGATTTTCAAGTTTTTTATGGATCTTGCTGTGTTTCAAGATTGCATACACTAATTAATATTAATAAGTAACCAAAATAAAGCTCTGGGAGGTTTTGCAAATTTTAAGTTCAATAGTAATATGAATTTTGCATCACTGGTCTAGATGACTTCAGTGAAGCAGAGTGCGCTGACAACAGTAGGAAATCAAAAAGCCCTTTTGAGAGAACACATGGGTAGCAATAGACCACAACCATCCCAATTAAGTTAATTAATTAGCTTCAACAATAATTGGCTGATTGGAGTTTGGTGATGAGAGTGTGAAGTGGCTGGTTTGGTGGCATCTTTGTATTGCTGTGAGGACTGCCTGACCTGCTCTGCTGTTGGGATTGGTGTCTTGTAGACGTGATGCTCTGAATGCAATGGGTGACCCTGAGGGCCTTGTGGCTTGACTTTGAGTAAATGGCTTGGCTTGGTGCTGCTCACTGCTGTGGGTATTTATGGAGGCATGGTGGATTGTAGGGCCAAGTCTGGTGTGGTGGTTGTCTGTGGATGTTTGGAGGATCTGTCTTCCATGCTAAACTTTGGGTTGATGTCCTTGTCACGATTGTTACTATTTCTCTGGCTGGCCCCCTACTCTGTTTTTGTTATTCAAGGATAATTTTCTTGCATCTGGCCTACTGTAATTCACTTTAATCTTGAGAAGTGATTTTGAAATAAGTTTAAAGAAATTTTCGCTTATATTTTTGTCTCTTTAGCAGTTGCTTTGGCCTGTTCAGTTTAGTGCTTGAACCAAACCAACCTCTAACTTGTTACATTTTTTAAAAAAGTTAAATGTGCAACAAGAGGAATATCCTCCTTTGGCTTCTTTTGTAGAGCAAACCTACTACTGCAAGGGAACTGATGCCACCATACTTTTGCCTAAGCTCTCAGATCAGCGGACACAAATTTTCAAATATTCACTTGACATACATTTTCGAAAGTCTCTATTTTGTTCTTCTGGGTGTTTTGTCTCTTTGATCTCCCTCCTATTCTTCTTGGCAGAAATACTTAGAGAGAGAGTGCTGGGGTTGCCACTGTCATGTCACTAAAGTGATTGTCCCCTGGGTTTGAATCCAAGGATAGGCTTTATCACTATAGAGCTTAAAAATAGTTTTATGGCTGTATTCCTCTGGTTGTTGCCTTGTTGAACTCTAAACCTTCCCACCAGACTAAGATTCTGTGGACCTACGCTCTAATAGTTCTTTACACAATTGTTTTTTTTTCTCAAATTCCCAGCAGGCTGCAGTGAGTCACTTAAAGAGGAAAGTTCTATGTCCCGATGAAACACCATAAATGTTGGACTGGAGGAGCATTGTGCTCATGGTTGTCCTTTTGTCTGGCTTTTCTCTCCTTCTCCCTGCTTATTTGGCTTGAGAATAATATGTATTGTAACTCAGATATTTATAAATGATGTTAATTATGAAAGGAAAAAGCTATCCAAACCAATCTGGCTCTGTTTGAAAAATGTCCCTCCACCCCACTTCTTGTTAAGTCAGGAATTAATTATAATCGTGGTTTTTTGTTGTTGTTGTTGTTTAATTTCACAAGCAACACAACACTCTGATGACCTGGAAATTCAAAATTTAATTAAATAGAACCTATCTAACAAAACGATGCAGGATAAAAGGCATCATAAAGCCACACATCATGCCCCAGCTTCATGGAATTGAAGAATAAATGAGAAACAAAGTCACTGACATTTATCTGAACAGAAAGGGTTAAAGGGCCATTTCTAAGGCTGTGGAACTACAGCTGTAGCCATTATTCTCAAACGGGGAAAATGATGAACAGATGAGGAATCCCAAGAGTAGCTGGCCTGTCACCTCTGACAGAACCTGACCAGTGGG
This sequence comes from Xiphophorus couchianus, assembly GCF_001444195.1. NCBI lineage: Eukaryota > Metazoa > Chordata > Actinopteri > Cyprinodontiformes > Poeciliidae > Xiphophorus > Xiphophorus couchianus. The sequence goes on from NC_040230.1 coordinate 10,339,778, forward strand.
CTTGCTACTAACAGCTTGTTGTCAGCTTTGACATTAACTGCATTGTTACATGCTGATGTGTAAATCACGTTGAATTAAAAGGACTGTCAAATACTCTTACATAAATGTAAACAACTATTAGAGAGAAATGGATTTTTCACAAAGAGCCAGATTGGTTTAGACAGCAATATTTTTCTTTCTTTAAATAAATAAAATCACTTTAACACAGTACTTTCTATTTATTGCAGGTATCTTCGTCTGATATTATGAAAATTGATGGTGATCTGAAACAGAAGAAATCCATAAGTGGGAGGGAAATGTTTTCATTGCACTATATATGCTCCTCCAACTCTGCAAACATCCATGTCACAGGTAATGCTTGTTTTTCTACCTCCTGAATAAGAGACACTGTACACACATACATGCATCTAGCAAGTTTAATTAGAATAAGCTAGGCAACAATAAGAGCATTGCAGGGACAACTGAAAAAAGTACGATACACTATTACAAAGTTTCTGAAAGAATATGCAAATGTGATATTTCACTCTTTTGTATATTTTGGATGCATACATTGTATTTTATTCAATAAATTTTTATAGTTAATGTCATTAGGACACGTTTTTGCATTACATTCTTTCAGTCAATGACAAAAAAAACTATTTTAAGATAATTCAAGAAAACGTAAATATGCTGCATACACAAAAAATTATATTTGGAAATGATCCAGATTTCAGTTTTCTTTACTTTGACAGTTTAAAATATTTGCTGTGGAAGAGACCAGTTTTCATGATTTCTTATAGTGTACACACTCATAACTCAGAAACCTGACTTCCTCATGGCCAAATCCTTTTCCAGACTAAATATTTGTGACAGAACAATTTCAGAAGCCATTGGGGTAGAAAAATGTGTTTACAAACCAACCTCCCTCTTTTCTCTAATGACAAAGGTGGTATGACTGGTACATACTGCTTGCCACATTGTTATCCACCCTTATCAGCAATCTATGCGTCGTCCCATTCCACCTGTCCACCAGAGGGCGTCAGTGAGTTTCAGCTGACCTCTGACTGTCACTAGTGATTGACCGCTTACCTCCAAACCAGGTCTTCATTTACCCTTCTAGTGTTGAGGGGAGGCAGTTTTTCATTTGAATCTGCAGTTATTAAATTGTGTCCTGATTGAACCATTCATATCAGCCAGTTTGTTGCCATCACACTCACAATAAACTGCCTCTGACCTTTAACCCTAGTGTGTTCTCAGAGCGGGAACACATTCATCACTCATTCCTCCTGTGCATATGATTCCACACATTGCATTATTAAACTCAGTGAGTTAACTTTAATCTGAATGAAATCCAATAAACAAACTTGCCTGAGGTAGAAATGCTAAACAAAGACCAGACAACGCAGGCTTCATTGTGCCTGTAATGCCGTTAGCGGTCGTTCTTGATGGGTCATTAAAAATTCTTATTGAAGTTCTGTTTGCCCACAGCGATGTCGATTTTCTTTTGATGGCTCTTTTCTCCTTCGCAATTGACTCTCTAGGACAAATTAAAGGTTCATCTAAGACTATATTAAGTAGGCAAGCAGAGTTTATTGGATGAACTCGGACTTGGATTGGACACTTCCAGGGTTTATTTAATTCTCTGCTGCTGAAGAATGGAAAGGTATTCCAAGATGTGAAGCACATAAGCCTCTTAATTCCAAGAGCAATAGCAAATATATTACGTGTGGACTATATTGGATAAGGAAAGCTTTTTATGCTTCCTTAGGGAAGCCAGCCTTCTCTTACTTTGGACCATTAATGTGGAATCATCTCCAAAAAGGAACTTAAACTGTCTGATCTGATTCCATTGGGAGTATTTAGGTAGAATATTGAGAACATGGCAGTGAGCCCTTGTTTCTTTTCTTATTCATAGCTTTATTAAATATCTTTTACATTTTGACACTATTTTGATATGCATTTGAAATATACTGTTATTTCAAATGCAATTTTTACAATTTTATATGATATTGGAACAGGTCTTTCTTGAAAATGAGAATTTATTTTCTCACTGAGATATCACCTGTATAAATAACCATTAAAAAGTATCGTAAAAATGTAAAATCTCTTTTAAGGCAGAACGCACACACAGGTATGTAATCTTTTCATTATTTTATTTTTAATTTTAGCAAACTGAACTTACCCTTCTGTGTTCTCATTTTCAGTAAATATATGAGCTGATTTCTTCTGGGTCTATAAGGTAATTTTTCAGGAATTAAAACTAACACCACTAAAAGACACAAAGCATGAGTCTTTGTGCCATTTATATCAATGTTTCCAATGATAGTATGAACACAGCCATACAATAACCTAACAACCCACAGCTTGCCAGTCCTTGAACTCTGAATCAAAACAAGTGTAACACAAAACTGCCATAAAATGTTACATTTTGGGGGAGTTTGAAAGACAGCACTGGATTGTAATTATGACGCTATTGCTACAGAGTTAACTGGAACATTGGGCACAGTAATTTTCACAAAATGTTGATTAATTGAAGTAAACCTTACAAGGCTAAGTTAAAACAACTGGTAATCCTATAGTGGAAGTGTAGACAACTCACAGATTTGAAACACCCTTAAAAATCAGGCTACAAGCAAGAAAGATTAAGATATATATACTGTATAAGTGTAACATTCTGGAAGATTGTACAACAAAAGTAACATTTCTGACACCAGAGAATGTCAAAACTGGGCAAAAAAGAAGCATTCACAAAAAGCTTAGTCTTGGATTTGAGAAAAACAATATCAAGTCGAAAGGACAAAGAATATCTGCAGTAGAATAATACTGTAAAAAGAATCAGGGATTCTTTGGTCAATAAAAGCCAAAGCCAGAAGCTAATGTTGAGTATATGAGACCTATATGTCCTGAGGTAACACTTCATAAGAAAATATTATGGAACTACGAGTAAAATATAGAAACAACAGTATTATCAACTCTGACATACATGGTGCCGATGCAGAGACATGCAATTTTGTTTTCAAAATTTTACATACAAAAATCTGAAATGTTTTAGATGTAACACTTTTGATACACCTGAATAAATTACACAGTATTTAACTACTATCAAAAGTCATGTAATTACTAAAGAGCCCTCATGTTGAAATCGATCTCAGTATAAACACAACTATTCTGTGTTGTCCTCAGAGGTTCATTAGAGGACCTTGGTAAAGAAGCAGAAAGAATCAGCACAGTGGAGCCAAATGGAAAATGACATTGGCAAACAGATTACATTGTACATTGACATTCCTTTAAAAATAGTTAAAACTTAAGATGTAAAAAAAAAAAAATCAATAACATCTAAGCTGTCATCTGTGTGTATTTGGTGGGTCTGCATATGATCTTCTTTCAAGAAGGACAAATGCATACATTTAAAAAATGAACACATTCTGCTTCTGCGCAGACCAGGGAAGTTTGTTCACACAAAACACCCGTTCAGGTCCTCATGGACCTTACTTAGTGGATATCTTCACTAGT